>NW_022639637.1:273095-276255 GCF_010583005.1 Odontomachus brunneus
GAAACGCTCTTCCACATATTGTTTGGTTGCAACGTCACTATCGGCTTCCGGTTGCGCTACATGTTGTATCTTGCGAGACTTTGTGTCAAAATCTTTAGCCGCGTTTAGACAAAGGGCATTTTCATGTGCATAATTTTCAACGTATTCATCCCATCGTTCTACAGGAACAGTTCTGGAGCTGTTATTCTTTCGCGATGTTCCAAACTTATCCATCGACATTTTGACACGAACAGTATCGACTGACTGACTCGTGTCAACGCTGCGCTGTTTAATTTATAATGAGGCCAGCTTCACGAAGTTCTTCGATAATTGATAAAATTTCATTGCCGTGGGCATTGTTGCCAGCTTTACGCGAAGCTTCCAGTAATCGTAAACGATCCACCAGCTTGTTGGGACCATCCCAATACGTATAATCGATTTTGTTTTCGTTTAACGTCATCACATCTCGCGATACGGAGAAGCCTTTCCCTACCGCCTTATTGCTCGACATGTGTGATACCAGAGGGCTTATTATATTCTTATACTTGTATCCTTTGTTACCGAGTATAGGATTTAGAGGGTTGTAGCCGCGTCTGTGAGCATTCGTCGCTAGCAGTATACTTTTGTACTTGTGTTTGTCAGCCTCGGTGTACACGGTATCGTCGGGTATTCTCTTGAATATCAGCTCGTAAAGACCCGGTGTTCCCATGTATCTTGTTCTATCAATGATTATATTATCGTCTCTGTCCACGTCGATGTATTTATCACCTAGCGTCGGTTCATTATTATCGAAATGTACCCCGTAAACATGATCTATAGTTGTATCTTTTCCACCGCTTAACATTGCTCCAAAGTATCGTCCCAAGGGACCAAGGTGGTCGCGCAACGTTTGTTGTCCCGCGTTTGTAACTGATGTCTAATGGATGCCGCGAGCGGCTCATCCGGAGTTTCAAAAACAGTATTCTCATCATCATCAATGAGTAGAATGTCGTTCGATTCATGCGGTTGCTCGTATAGAGGTGCTTTCCTCGATGTAAAATATATCGGAGAATCGTCTAATCGTCCTTTTAATTATCCGTTCTTTCGGTGAAGGCAATGCGAACGTATTTGAATAATCCCACGACATGTCCAATAATTTCCCGTTTTTTGTCATGTGCGTCTTTTCTTTCTGTTTTGATATCGCACTCTTTGCTTCGACGTTCGTACTCATCAATGGTGTCTCAGTTTTAACGCCGACGTTACCCTCTACATTAGCGGTACTTTTCGCGATTTGTTTCAGAGGTTCGACGACGGGTTTAAAATGTCTCTCCAATGCAACATCTTCCTCCATCCCCCTTATAGAAATATCATACTAAGAATCATTGATAATTACTTATTTTCAGTATTAAAAATACTGGATAATAAGTAATTATCAATGATTCTTAGTGTGATATTTCTATAAGGGCCTACCGGTTTTCAAAGCGTGATACTTCTTGCGAATCGATTTGATCGTTCTCGCAATCTCCTTCGCTATCTTCTCGCGATCCTTAATGTTCATGCTACTATTGATCATCATTGATGCGCTCTCGTGGATATTGAAGCGACGTTAGAACGGTGTTGGAACGACGTTATATAGTTAGAACAACGTTGAAACGACGTAGGAACGATGTTGGAACGATGTTACCACGTTACAACGATGTTGGAACGACGTTGAAACGATGTTAAAACGACGTTGGAACGATGTTGGAACGATGTTGGAACCACGTTGGAACGATGTTGCCACATTGAAGTAACAACGACGATTGTACAACTCACAGCGTAGCAAAATCGTTAAATCCCTTCCTATATCGACCATTGTTCATAGAACTGTCCTTATCAATCACTGTAAAGCCATATTTATGTTGCCAACATTCACGACACAATGCATTAAAATCCTCATATGACATGTCAGTGTTCACATGATCGTTGTAAATATGTTTTAAGTTGGTACCATCCTGTTTGAAGAGAATCAGCAGATTTGTGTTGTCGCGTATAAGATGCTTGGGTATCTTTGCATACGTTTGACAGAGATAGAAACAGTCAACGTTCGAATGGCGACCCATAGCAAAGTATTCCTTTATCACATCTTGTTTGTCACATGCAACGTCGTCAAAAATAAAAATAGAATTAGCGAGCGCTTCTGTCGTTGGAATCACGTCGCTGTTATTGGAGAATGTAAAGTAACCAATTTCATCAATCAATGTCAGCAAATTTTCCAAATAGGAAAATATTTATAGATATTTGGGCTGGTGCAATGATTTCGAGTACACATACAAGTTCTCGAAACGTGGACCGTGTGGACTTTCCAGCAATCTTATCAACACGTTTGTCTTGCCGCAGTTCGAAGGGCCGCATATGATTCCACGAATCGTGTTTGGAAGTATGTTTCCATGTCGGCGTGTCTCTTGATCGAACATTGATTGCGTTCTATCATCAAAATTTGTCACGCGTATCGCTGTCGGTTGCTTCAAGAACCGCATCTTTTCTCTGCAAGTTGCGAAGTTGATTTCGTTAACGAGTTGTTCCGATTGAACTATTTATAGGGGTGCATCATATCAAAATTGTTTAATTTCGAAAATGTTTTTCCTACTATCGGATACTTGTGACATACGAAACCTAACCTCCGAACAGTTGAAATATATACCGAAGGTTGTCCTATTGCGTGGGTTTCCGACACACATTGACGTTTTGCGGGACAGACTCCCCGAGCATATAAAGGCTGACTCGGAGGTTCAGCAGTATCGCCGGTGTCTGGAACATTATAATCGTCCGTGGCAACGAACGCACATCGACGGTCCAGCACCGTTGATCAGGGACTGCAACGAATGTCGCCGAAGATGACAAAAATTGGTAGAGGCCTATTAAATCGTGCGATAAACGCACTTCCTGTCGAGTTGCACATTCCCGGATGTAATTTTTGCGGTCCTGGAATTCGTTTGGCAAAACGATTGGCCAGAGGTGATCGAGCCATTAATTCATTGGACGAGGCGTGTCGCGAGCACGACATTGCATATTCTCGGAGTAATAACCTTACCGATAGACACGCGGCGGATAAGATTCTCGCTGTGAAAGCTCAGGAACGCATAACTTCGAAAGATTCGACTCTCGGTGAGAGAGCTGCAGCTACAGCAGTCTGGGCGGCTATGAAAGCAAAGACAAAACT
>NW_022639637.1:276265-278403 GCF_010583005.1 Odontomachus brunneus
CGAATACTTCCGGTAGCGAAACGTGGTGCTGTTTTACCAGTTCTACCGTTATTGGGAATAGTCGGTTCGTTGGTTGGAGGAGCAGCGGGGGTTGCAAAGGTTGTGCATGACAACAAGGCTGCTCAACGTCAACTAGAAGAATTAAAACGTCATCATCGTGCCATGGAAGACCGCGTCATGAAAGGTCGAGGAGTCTATCTTGCACCATACAAACGTGGAAAAGGCGTCTCGAAGAAAAAAAAAAACATGGATGAAACGATAAAAATGCCTACCGGTGCAACCACCAACGTTCAATTGAACTATTTGGCGAAGCGCTTGCATATCCCATTTTTCCAAGGTGTCTTTATACGTAACGCACTCCCGATGTTACCGCGTATAAACAAAAGCGGTATCATAAATTTGGGCGATGCTGAAGGATCTGGTACTCATTGAATGGCGTACGCAAAGAGAGGAGAACGCGCGATATATTTCGATAGTTTTGGTAATCTTAGGCCGCCCAAACAATTGATTCGATATCTCGAAAGAGATGTAGTGAAAATTGAGTACAATCGCGCACTCTATCAACGTTACGAAGAAAGCACTTGCGGACAACTGTGTTTACATTTTCTGCAAATTGTCGACAAACCTATTTAAATTCCTGATGTTTCGTTGCGAGAACTCTGTATTCGTTTGACAGTTCCCCGAGTATGTCACTGACACTTACGCTGTCGGGCAATAGTAGCACCCTTACGGCGAGCTACTTTCCTGCCATAGATTTGAGCGTTGATGATTATGAACTTGGCTTGACCACCTTTGAATCTTATCATACGATACCGAATGTAAACGCATCGAATAATAAATTTTACTTTGGTGACGATGACAGGGAAATTTCAATTCCTGAAGGATCGTACGAATTACATGCCATAAACGAGTATTTAAGACGTGTAATTTCTCAAGCAACAGTACGTACCAAAAATAATCTATATAGAGATGACAAGGGTGAATATCCTATAACAATTCGTGCCAATCATAATACAATGAAGAGCGAAATAAAATGTGCTTACAGAATAAATTTTAGTAAGCCGAACAATATTGGTTCCCTCTTGGGATTCTCATCGAATCGTATATTAGCACCGCAACAATGGTACGAATCGGATGCACTGATTAAGATTATGAACGTGAATATTATTCGTGTAGAATGCAGCGTCGTCAGTGGTGTATACAGCAACGGTACCCGTGTACATACGATACATGAATTCTCACCTAACGTATCACCAGGATAAAGATATCGAAAACGCCGGCACATGTCATTTATCTTCCAATCATCGCACGAAGCATTACAGATTTAACGGTGCGTATCGTCGATCAAGAAGGGCGCTTGCTCGATTTTCGAGAAGAAGAGATTACCATCAGACTGCACGTGCGACGGCGACTACAACGTTAACACGAATTCTATATTTTTGGAAGCGCGTGAGATGCTCGTACTGAATGAAACGGAACAGGTGACACATTCGAGAGAACATTTCATCGCACCGAAGACGGCTCCAAGCAGTACTCGTGGTTGTATAAAACAAAAACTCAATGCGGCGAATATTGAATTTCTTAAATCTCCTACGATGTAGGATACATCGTGCGAAACAATTGAAAAAAGATAATTGACATTTTGAACATTGGAAGTAGTCCGGTCTTTGACGATCGCATCGTCAAAATCGAAACACACACGTACAATCCATACGCTAACACAACGTTTGGACACAGCGATGAGATACGAATACCTATACAACAGCAAGACTTGTACACGTTACCGTGTGAGAGTTATCTCTATGTTGAGGGGAAGATAACGAAACAAGCGAAAGCCGATGGTGTGACTGTAACATTGGGACGTAATTGCGTTGCATTTATGTTTGATGAAATTCGTTAAGAACTCGATGGTGCAGAGATTGATCGTAACAGAAACGTGGGAATAACTTCCACGCTGAAAAACTATTGGGTGTACAACTTATTTCGGTCCGTTTTTTTGCTTGAAAAACGCATTTATTTGAATGATAAAATGAATTAATACATTATTGAAAGTATTGTCCATCGCTAGCCACTACTTTTTCCCATCTTTCTGGCAATTTATGGATTCCGTCGCGGAAGAAGCGTTCATCTTTTGAAGC
>NW_022639637.1:278413-284847 GCF_010583005.1 Odontomachus brunneus
ACGTCACGAATTAATTTTATTACGGTCGCGCAGTGACAACACAAGTCTACTTGGATCTTCAGCGTTGCAACCTAAGATTGAGCTATTCAAGATACAATGGCGAATGCCTCATGTAATGTTGAATGATATCAATAAACTTGCCCTGCTGAGAACATTGGAGAATGGTCGACACCTGAGTATGAGGATCATACTCCGCTCATGGGATCTGTATGAATTTCCTCTGCTGCAAAGCACGACCAAACATCTATGGACTGTCAAAACAGCCACTAATTTGGAAAAACCACGATACGTTATCTTTGCCCTGCAAACTAGTCGAAAAAATGTCATGTCGGAAAATATAACTCAATTCGACAACTGCAATTTAACCAACGTAAAGCTCTATCTAAATTCAGAGTGTTATCCATACGATGACATGAATTTAGATTTTGTAAAAAACAGATATGCAATACTTTATGATATGTATAGCCGTTTCCGCAAATCGTATTATGGATACAACAGTGCTGAGGTATGGTTAACAACTATCGACTTTCTGAAGCATGGTCCTTTCGTGGTTATCGATTGTTCGCGTCAAAACGAATCTGTTAAGAGTGCCACTGTAGATGTGCGGATAGAATTTGAGTGTAGAGAGAATATACCAGCGAATACTACCGCATACTGTCTGATCCTGCATGATCGTGTAGTTGAATACAGTCCACTAACCAACTTAGTGCGCAAAATCAACTAACACATTGGAAAGTATGAGAAAAGAATAATAGAAAACATTAAAAGGTTATACACGACATTTCTTTCCCGAACGTATCGAAGAGTACTTCGCTATGGTTGAACCAATGTTTGCAAGGATTCGTTGTTGGAAAGAGATTTATTGTAAAGGAAGTAGCGATACTTAGGAATGGATCTGTTCTTTCCCATTATATCTTTACTAGTCCCATGCCATGGCATCTTCTCGCAAGATCCGACAAATCGAGAGCATACTGGTTGACGGTTAATCATCATGGACTACGATGGGATGACGGGATCGTTGCATACAGCAGAGCCAAGTACTTGATTGCGACAGCTGTGGTTGGCAAATCATGCGATGTGGAACATAAAGACGTTTTCCCCCCACTCGTATACGTAAAGGGGTGTGAAAAGCGAGAATGGTTGATGAATCTTCTGGACGACAATGTAAAAAGTAACCTGATCATCGAGACCTTGGATGCGGATTACGAGGACATAGTTTCCTTGGACAAATTGGATGCAACCAATATTTTACGATGTAATAATCATATTAAGCATTGTGCTTTACAGAATGTATTAAAAATATTCAATTGGTGGTCTCAGCGCCCGGAGAGAGTTGTAAACCTTTATAAATAAACATTTTTTTTAATGTATTAATGTTTCTCTTTTTATTTCCCATCAAAGTATCTACATAGGTACGCATACATTAGAAAAGTTTTTTTTGCATAGTTTTCGGAATGTCTCGAATACTCTAGAATATTCTGGAGGGTGAATCATGAACGGTGGGATCACTGAAAAGAAGGAGGATCGATAAAATGATCAATTGTGTCGAACTTACATATGAATTTATATTGAAAATTAACGCTGTCTTACCTCGTTTCTGGAGAGGAATCTCGGCAATGGGGTAATATTCCCAATTAATCGCTGGGTCGTTGATATCAATGACATAGTCGGGAAAGCGTTCCCAGATAATTGGTGGGTCATCGATATCACCAGAAATGTCGATGACCTCCACTTCTTTGTTAACTTGCTTGTTTTGGATGATTTCTAAAATTATATATATTATTAGCGTATAAAAAGTGGTTTTAAAATAAGTCATAATTAATATTTTACTGATATATGTAAATTTACCTACGTCGTTATCGACGTCTTCTACCGCCGTTCTTATAGGTGAGAAAATCACATGTTTGGTCGAATTTCCTGGGCTATGGAAAATAATAATCATTAATTTCATATATTTCTAGTGTATTCCCTTATAGAAATATCATACTAAGAATCATTGATAATTACTTATTATCCAGTATTTTTAATACTGAAAATAAGTAATTATCAATGATTCTTAGTATGATATTTCTATAAGGGTTGTAGTTTTTATATAATTATTACGATATTTCGCTTACCTAGTATGGTTGAGTACATTCCCGATCATGCCTCAGACATCCTCCATTTCCTCCCCGTAATCACGTCTGATTATGAGGATTTCCCTCACAATTTCTTGAATCCGATCGTTACAAAGTCTTCCGCTGTTAAACAGCAACACGAATAGCATGCTGCTGCATTCGCAAGCGAAGATATAAAATAAATTATAGTTTTCCGCGTCGTCGCTTTCCGATACGCGAGATAAATATTTCTCGCGATCGATATTCGGGTCCGCGTAAGAACCCGCGACGATACATTCGCGCACTAGAACACTTAATCGCGACATAGTATTCTTCACGTGTTGTGTTGTCGAGGTCTGTACAACTTGTGTTTTCGAAAAGACAACAATTCTTTTTTTCGGGAGGGCTGTTGAAGATAAAAACTAAAAGAATGTCTCTTCCCATCAAAGTATTTCTATGCAGGCATACATTAGATAAAATTCTTTTCGAGACCGAATGTTCTCCTCAAAAGATCTTTCTGGAATATTCGAGAATATTCTAGAAGACGGCGCCCCGGTGGCCGGAGAGGGGGAAAGGCGAGTGGGTGGCGCGGCCCGCTCGCGAACCGCTGCCAACAGGGAGGGGGAAGGCCGCGAACGCGTCGAAAAGGGGAGGATTGGTGAAACGGTCAATTATATCGATATTATGTTAAAAAATATGTGGAAAGATATGTCGGTAAAAACAGATCGCAGGGTTGATAAAAATTACCAATTATGTCGGTAATAATATATCGGTAAAAAATAAATATGTTGGTAAATATAAATATGTTGGTAAAAATATAAATATGTTGGTAAAAAATAAATATGTTGGTAAAAATACCGGTAATATGTTGGTAAAAAAGAAATGTCGGTAAGTCCCCTCTCCAGCGTGACGTCAGTCCCCGCGCCAGCAGTTCCCCACGCCCCGCACCCTCCCTCAGAGGACCTGGGTTAGAACCCCTCTTGTATACTTACTTTTTAGGATTTTTGTGGCAGAATTAAAACTAAGAACGCTAGAGTGTACGCAAGTTCACCTCGTCAAAAACGAAATCTCCGACATCGACCTCTTTAACTATAAAAATATCCATTACTATTTCAAAATTAAACAAAGATTAACACGACTCTAAGAAATTAAACAAAATTTAAAATCATACAAGGACAAAAGAGCCAAAATTATTATGTACTATAATTTAAAGAAAAGTTTACTACTTTATAAGTAAAGTATTGGTAAAATAAGTATTGGTAGATAAGTATTGGTAAAAAAACTTTCTTTTAAGGAAGGTAGCTCCAATGACCTTGACATATATTATAGAGATCACTCTTCTGAAGGTTTTAGTCGTCGCTTAAAAATCGTTAAAAAGTTATTAACAAAGGAAGTTGCTTAAAATGAATGTAATTTTTGGACACCATATATATAAAAACATCAAATGTGTAGGCTAGGAAGGTAGCTGTCCCTGGTACACACACACACACATACATACACTGCTCGCCCGTCCGCGCGCTCGCCTGCTCTCTCGGGCGAGTTGAACGGTGTATGCATATGTTTCTATTATATTTGAAGTTTTATAAATAAAATGTAACTTCTCTCACACATTAATTTAAGCAATGTCTTTATGTCGCAAAATTACATGGATGATTGTTAAATCATCCAAATATAATAGGAACACTCGCGTACATCGCGAGCTCGTCTGGGGGGCGGGCGAGCGCACGAGCGGGTGAGCAGTGTGTGTGTGTGTGTGTGTGCGTGTGTGTGTGCCAGGGGCAGCTACTTTCCTAGCCTATATATTCGATGTTTTTATATATATAGTATCTAAAAATTACATTCATTTTATGCAACTTCCTTTGTTAATAACTTTTTAACGAACAACGACTGATAACTAAAACCTTCAGAAGATCATTCAAGAGGATGACCTCTATAACATATGTCAAGATCAAGGTCATTAGAGGTACCTCTAAAGGGGAGTTTTACCAGTACTTATATCTTTGAATTATAGTAAACAATAACTGCAATTTTGGCTCTTTTGTTCTTGTCATTGATTTTGAATTTTGTTTAATTTCTTAGAGTCGAATTAAACTTTGTTTAATTTTGAAATAGTAATGGATATTTTTATAGTTAAAGAGGTTGATGTCGGAGACCTCGTTTTTGCTCGCGGTGTGTGCGTGTATTCCTATTATATTTAGATGATTTAACGATCATTTATGTAATTTTGCGACACTGCATAAGTTAATGTGTGGGAGAAATTACATCCTATTTATAAAACTTGAAATATAATAGGAACATACGCACACATTCGGGCGAGCGGGCAAGCGCGCGTGCAGGCGGACGAACAGTGTGTGTGTGTGTGTGTGTACATGCGTATGCAACTGAACGTAACACACGGCTTCCAATTTTCAATATGCATTTGTATGAATTTCTTAATGTAACACACGATTTTAATGCGTGATGGAAATTTTAAAAAGTTAGATAAATAACTACCTAGATAGCTAAACCTGCGCAAACAGATTTTGAGCAGAGCTTGCTATCAACTTTTGATGGCAAATAGATAACAAATTTGATGCAGGATCTGTTATATCAAATCTTGCCGCCAAATTGTCGCCAGATATGCGGCAAAGCTTGTTGTGGGATAATTGCTGTAGATTTGCAGCAAAAACCGTGCAGAGCTTGTAGCGATTTGACGGCAGATTAGCGGCAGAAACCGCGCAGACCTTGCTGCGCTGCAAGCTTTGCGCGGTTTTTGCTGCAAATTTGACACCAATTGCCCGACAGCAAGATCTGTCGCCAAAACCGTAGTCTAATGTAGACACAGATGGCTATGGTTTTGTTGTGGATTTTTGATAAAATTTGTTGCCAATCTGCGCGCAGTCTGCACTCAATTTGCTTACTGGGTAACCCGTAGTGTCAGTCAGTTGGATATTGCCGTGTGTTATGTTCAATTGCATACTCACGCACACACCTAGCTTACAAATTCGATATTTTTACGGTATCCAAAATATACGGCATCTAAAAATTACATTTATTTTATGCAAATTCTTTTGTTAATAACTTTTTAACGAACAACGGGCGATGGCTTGTGAAAGTTACTTAGTAGGGTGGCCTCTATAACATATGTGAAGGTTAAGGCTATTAGAGTTGCCTCCCCTAAAGGGAAGTTTACCAATGAAGGCCGCAGTAAAGTGAAAAAAACTCATTAGCAGCTGTATTAGTCGTTCTCCATTAAAATCTCAACTTTATCATCTCATTGTTCGTAAGTTGTGGCAAAAATATAAAAAAGAACACAAAATAATGTCATAAAAATTCGTCCGCTGGTGGAGTGTATAATGTGATTGTCTTACCATAGAAACGAAAAGATGATAAAAAAAGAGCTTTAATAGTTCAGTAGTCATGATACAGAAAAACAAAAATCTCCGTTCAGGAACTTTAATTACGCACTATATAATAATATGATTTAATAAAACAGAAAAATCGAATATACTCTTAATTAATTATCTTGACTCAAGTTATTTATATGATAGAAACTATTTTAAAAATTCTCACAATACAATTACAAAAACATAAATTAGGAGTGTCAATAAGATCGTTTTTCTGTACTAAATCTTTTGTAAACGTTAATGTGGTGGTTCAAATCTTAAATACTTCAAAGAAGAAATCTTTCTTTAATTATGTAATTATAGGAGTTATAGCGGATCAATGTAAAAAGATTAAAATATATGTCAAAATAATATATAGGTAGATGATTTTTAACCCTTTCAGGACGGGAGACATCTTTTAATGCTCTACGGCTTCCATGCATGTAACATATTTTAAAAACTATCAATCCGATATTCACAAAATTTGGTATGTAGAAGTTTTTGGAGTGCTTTTTCCAAATTTGAAGTAAAAAATGTAAAACTCAAAATGGTAGATCAAATATAGCGATATTCAAGATACCAAATTATGTAAATATGATTAAATTTCTGTGGAACTTTATATTCTCTAAATTTGAATTAGTGAAAATCTTTTCTGATTTCTAATTTCGCTCTTCTTAGAGCGGTTATCCTTTATTTTGTTTCTACAATGCATTTGGAACAAAGAACAATTAGTAGAAATGAGAATGAAAAACTGATGAAGATCTTACAGACGTTTCATTGTATCGATATAATGTAAAAATATTATAAATATTTGGCATGGTATTGATGTATGTATCAAAAGAAAATACTCAAAGACTCAGTAATCAAATCAAGATCCCACATGTGATCCATATACAGGGTGTCCCGCATAAAGCATGCCAAAAAAAAAATATAAGTAGAACAAATAAAACTGAACAAAAATTGTAGAGATCAT
>NW_022639637.1:286995-287210 GCF_010583005.1 Odontomachus brunneus
GGAAATCTTGCCTGGGCGCACTGGCGTTTTACTCCTTCCACTTCTCACAACGATCGACGAAGATTGTTTTATTTTCTCGCGTGATCCGCGTCGCTATAACAACGAAGGTGACGCGAGAAAATAAAACAATCTTCGTCGATCGTTAATTGTTTATGTCAGGACCCACAGCTTCAGTGCACGATACAGTTCAGTATGAACAACTCGTGCTGTTTATC
>NW_022639637.1:287286-287819 GCF_010583005.1 Odontomachus brunneus
AAACACAATGGCCAAATTTACCATACATGAATATACCGATATGGTTATTACATACGGTATGGCTGGAGAAAATTTACGTGCCGCCGAACGCCTTTACGCGGAACGATTTCCCGAGCGTGAACGACATCCTTCGCGCTGTGTCATTCAGCGGTGTGTTGAGCGCTTGAGGGAAACCGGAGTTCTCCTGCCGACTATACGACCCGCTGGAAGGATACGGTATCGCCACGTCCATTATGAAGAGAGGATTTTACAGGAATTCGAAAGAAATCCTGGAAACAGCGTGCGTCGTGTAGCTGCTGCACTACGTCTATCACGACGACTGGTGCATCGTACGCTACGGGAGAATGGATTGCGCCCGTTTCATCATCAACGGGTACAACAGTTACTCCCTGGCGACGAACAACGGCGCGTCTTCTTTTGTGAAGGTATTTCCGTAATATTTATTTGTTATTTATTTGACTGTGTTGAATATGTTTCTATTAATCATCCTTTAATATACGTAGGTTTCCTCGCGCAGTATCGGCGGAATATTT
>NW_022639637.1:287829-289109 GCF_010583005.1 Odontomachus brunneus
CGTGTAGCTGCTGCACTACGTCTATCACGACGACTGGTGCATCGTACGCTACGGGAGAATGGATTGCGCCCGTTTCATTATCAACGGGTACAACAGTTGCTCCCTGGCGACGAACAACTCCCTGGCGCGTCTTCTTTTGTGAAGGTATTTCCGTAATATTTATTTGTTATTTATTTGACTGTGTTGAATATGTTTCTATTAATCATCCTTTAATATACGTAGGTTTCCTCGCGCAGTATCGGCGGAATATTTCTTTCCCCGATCGCATCCTGTGGACGGACGAGGCCACCTTCACACCGAACGGCGTATTTAATTCGCGGAATTTCCTGCTTTGGCAGGAAGAAAATCCGTACGCCGTTCGAGAAGGCGCTTTTCAATATCGTTGGGCCATTAACGTATGGGCCGGAGTAACAGCGAACCGAGTGGTAAGTAGTCGTTTTATTGAAAAAGTTATTTTTTCTGCAGCAGTTTCGTAACGTTCCCATTTACAATTTTCAGATCGGTCCGTATTTTTTCCCACCACGGCTCAATGGCGAAATTTACGCGGACTTCATAGAGAATCAACTCCCAGTGCTCCTCGAAGATGTCCCTCTCCACGCACGGGCAGAGTTGATTTTCCAGCAAGATGGAGCTCCTGCGCATTTTAGCCGGCGAGTACGTAATTTTTTAGACGCGCGTTTTCCGGAAAGGTGGATGGGTCGAGGTGGCCCAATCATCTGGCCGGCACGGTCGCCTGATCTTAACGTGCTCGATTATTTCTTATGGGGCTACGTTACAGATTTGATCGAACATCGGCGTAATGGTACAGAGAATGAAGTACGTGAAGCTATTGTTGCGGCCTTCAATACCATCACGGAAATGGCACATCGTGCGACGCGCAATATTGTACGAAGAGCCGAACTTTGTATACGGGAGGGAGGACGGCACTTCGAACAATTGTTACATTAATTTGTAACAGTGGATTAGGCCTACTGGGGACACCACTTAAAAAAAAACGCGCCATGCTATCTACCGCCAGGTGGTGTGGAAAAGATAGCACTGAATTATAATTAAAATTATTTCTAAAGGGAAGAAACGCGAGATATTTATTTCTCGGTGGCGTACGACACGTGGCGGCGACACGCAAGCGGCACGCTGCAAACAATCGGCGTTCACGCGTCAGATTGCTCCGTCTTCGACTGCTATCCGAAATTCACTGCTAAAGCCTGTTCTACTCAGAGCTGGAAAATCTTGCCCGGACGCACTGGCGTTTTACTCCTTCCATTTCTCATACCGAGATA
>NW_022639637.1:289283-289590 GCF_010583005.1 Odontomachus brunneus
CACTTAAAAAAAAACGCGTCATGCTATCTACCGCCAGGTGGTGTGGAAAAGATAACACTGAATTATAATTAAAATTATTTCTAAAGAGAAGAAACGCGAGATATTTATTTCTCGGTGGCACACGCGTACGACACGTGGCGGCGACACGCAAGCGGCACGCTGCAAACAATCAGCGTTCACGCGTCAGATTGCTCCGTCTTCGACTGCTATCCGAAATTCACTGCTACAGCCTGTTCTACTCAGAGCTAAAAAATCTTACCCGGACGCACTGGCGTTTTACTCCTTCCATTTCTCATACCGAGATACT
>NW_022639637.1:289751-290338 GCF_010583005.1 Odontomachus brunneus
AATTTTTGTTCAGTTTTATTTGTTCTACTTATATTTTTCTTTTGGCATGCCTTATGCGGGATACCCTGTATAACTCATATATGGTACATATATGAATCATATACAAACTATTTTCGAACGGGTATACACAAATGAGTAGGTGTGATCAGGTCATGTAAAATCTAAAAATTTTTTGCTTGGTCGGCATTTTGAATTTTAAATATTCAATTTCAGTTCTCAAAAAAAGTATCTTTAAAAAGTTTCATAGTTAAAATTTCACGGAAATTGAGTGACATTTATATTATTTATCATTTTTCCGCCATATTGGATTCGCCACTTTGGATCACAGATTTTAAAAATCTAACAATAAGTTCAAATTTAAGTTCAACGACTCCAAAAACTCATAGAACCCAGATAGCACGATGAATTCTTTAAGTGTTCCTAAAGTTTTCTCCTTTCCTGAATTGTACTTCCTTAGGAATTCGTGGAAGAATACTATAAGAATGTTTTAGAAAGTTACATGCACCATGATTGGAGTTCCTCAGAACTTCTTAGAGTATTTATATAGAATTATTTCAACTCAAAAAGATTTCTTCGAGTTTAATAGA
>NW_022639637.1:290348-307537 GCF_010583005.1 Odontomachus brunneus
ACCCAGATAGCACGATGAATTCTTTAAGTGTTCCTAAAGTTTTCTCCTTTCCTGAATTGTACTTCCTTAGGAATTCGTGGAAGAATACTATAAGAATGTTTTAGAAAGTTACATGCACCATGATTGGAGTTCCTCAGAACTTCTTAGAGTATTTATATAGAATTATTTCAACTCAAAAAGATTTCTTCGAGTTTAATAGATTTTATTGCATTCACACGAAAGAAAGATCAGAAACTTTGGCCGGGGGTGATGCTCTTGTGTGTAAATGTCCATTTTTAATGTCATATGAGATGAAAACATCAGACTCGGCTGGGATCGAACACGTGTCTTCCGCTTGCTAGATAACCGCTCTTTCCACTGAGCTATTTAAAACTTCATGTTTGTGACATCTATATACCTAGTGAAAAATGATTCGTTGATTGACGTCAAAATGATATCAAATTGACGTCGGTTTGACGATTTCAACTATTTGATGTCATTTTGACGTCAATCAACAAATCATTTTTCGCTGGATATTATACTGTTATAACTGTTATACTGTTATATGTACTGTTCTAACTGAGCTTCAAATGTAAGTAAAGCGCACTTTCAAATATGTAATTCAAAATCCAAAAATAAATGGCTTTTAAATAATGCGATTGAGTTTGTTAGAACTATATATGAATTTTAGAAACATGAATACAAACTTAAGGATAAAAATATACTTCGCATAAATATATTTATTATTGATACAGGTGAAAATTTTATATATCAAAAGTTATTTTAACATCAATTCCCTCTCTTTGCCCTATTATATAAAACTATATAATTAATTCCACAAAATATAAATAACTGCGAATAACAATAAATTAAATAATTTATATGTAAATATGTAAATTAATTATTATACACTCACTGGCACGTACTGAATATAGGCGCAAAAAGTAATTGCTATAAACATTTGTAAGGGCTAAGGCAGATGAATGAGACATAAGTGTCATAGTCGTAGATGTAAAATAAAGCAGAGAAAAACGTAAACGTAAATCATGAAAGGCTATTAGTCTTACGCTTACGTTTTTCTCTGCCTTACTTTACGTCTACGACGCTTACGTTTCGTTCTCTGCCTTAGCCTTATTCCTCATGAATTCTAGTCAAATAGCGTTTTTCACTGGTCGCACTGGTGCGCACTGAGTGCACACTAGTCGAGAGCAGCATGTTTCACTGGACTTTTCGGTGCGCACGGAGGCGGTGCGCGCTGTTTCACTGGACAACTTGGTGCCGAGTTTTTGCATTTTAGTGCAGAAACTCGGCACGAGCTCCAAGAAACGGTGTCGGTCTAGTGCAATATGGCAGAGCAGCAAATTGATACGAGTTTAGCACTTCAACTGCTAGAAGTACTATCATCATCGTCGTCATCTAGCAGTAATGAAGATAAGTTTGTTAATGAATTACGAAAAATTCCTAAAATCAAACACTTTATTGACGTGGTGCATAATATTACGGATAAAGAGGTAAGTATATGTTCTATTGTATAAGTGTTATATTATATAGATTGTATTTATTTATGTAAAATAGGGAAATAATATGTACGATAATTATGTATTACAGTTCAAAAGTCATTTTCGCGTTTCAAGAACAACAGCCTACAAATTAATACAGGTTTATTCAATTTCACGATTCTATCCTTCCGATCGCACCCACGGAGGTAGTGAATCTATTTCTGCTGAATCGGATATATTATCATTTTTGTGGTAAGTCAATAATACATGCCCTAGTTTTATCGATGTATGACAAATATATTTATTATAACATAATATGCACATGCATACCCTGCCGCAAACATCTTAAAAAATGTGCATATATTAATATATCTCCATATATATATATTAGGTTTGCTGGAAATAAAGTGTGTCTCAGAGACGTCTCTCAAAGATTTGGGGTATGTCCTGCAACAACTTTTAGACAAAATGAACGAGTGGTAAATTTTTTAATTGATATGGCTCCAAAGATAATCAAGTTTCCTGAGATTAAGGAACACTCTGCAAACGAATTCTTACAAGTATGTTAATACAATGTTATATTTATATATTATGTTACATAAAGCATAAAGCATATGTCACTTTTGTAAGATTGCAGGTTTTCCTAACGTACTGGGCTGTATTGATGGTACATCAATTAAAGTGATAACACCAGCACATAAAAGAAGGCTCACTTATGTGAGTAGACATGATATTCCTTCAATTACTCTACAGGGTATATGCGATGCTAGTAAAAGATTTATTGACGTCTTTACTGGTGTTCCAGCAAAGATCCATGATTCACGTGTTTTAAAGCTGTCGGATATCAATGAAAATTTACCAGCAATATGTGAACGCAAATATCATTTATTAGGAGATGGAGCATACTCTATAAGAGAGTGGTTATTGATTCCCTATAGAGATTACGGAAATCTAACGGATAAACAACGCAAATTTAATAAACGGTTCTTTGCAACACGAGTATTGATTGAAAATGCATTCGGATTATTAAAAGGCCGTTTTCGACAACTCACGGAGTTACATCTTCACATCTTCACAGTATTGATAAAATATCAAAATTCATTATTTCTTGTTGTGTTCTACACAACTTATGTATTGATAACAATGATAATTTCGATTTTGAACTCCAAGTTATACATAATGTGGAAGAATTTAATGATGAAGTTCAAGGAGAGCAGGAAATTCTACTCCGCAGATTGGGCGAAATAAAAAGGGATGAATTATTGGAAGTACTGTTTCCGTAAAATAAAACGCAATACGATATACAAAAAATTATTTATTGTTTATTTATCTTTTGTACATAAAGAGAACTTTCTTAATATTCAGATTAAATAACAAATTGTAATGTACTGTTTATCTATGAAACATTTATATTATTTGTTGAACGTGCAACAGAATATATATTTTATTTTGAAACTTCAACAAAAAATTGCTTTCCGACTCATATTATAATTATATTAATCGCACGACTATAACGAATATCACAGAACTTAACAGATATTATAGAATTCTTGTAATGTTAAAATAAGGAATACTTTTAATTAATTTTAAGCACTGCGAGTTATCTCTAAAGAATTTAAATATTTATATATATTTAAGAGAAACGTAGAATAAAAATTAGTTTTAAAAAGAACGGTTAAAATATTGACTTTAGGAACCTCATAACACAACCTTTATATCTCAGGCAGAAATAATTAAACCATACACGTCGATTCAACGTCTATAGACATCGAATCGATGTCTATGAACCGATCATTTCTGCCTGGGATATTTATATGTAGTTAACATTTATATGTAGTCTTTCAAGTTTCATATTTTTTTCTTTCCTTTATCTTTACTCTGCTTCCTTCTTAGCGAACAGCTCACCTATTAGATTTAATTTTTCCTGATGTCGCCTTTCTTTTGCAGCTTCCTTATTTTCATAATATTCCCATCTTTTTTCCTGACTAGTCTTTCTAGACTTTTTTACCTCCGGCGAACTGTCAGTACAATCTGATATTGAGCTAGCCTTGTAGATTTCTCTCGACATTGGTGTAGCATCTAATTTGGGATATTTAACAGTTTTGGCACTTCGCAGAACCTCAGGTTCAATGCTGTCGTCTGAATGAGCAATTTTGCTCAACTGTTCTTCAAATGGTACTTCCTCTCTAGAACTACCAGATTTATTGTTATTCTCCACTGCCTTTTTTTTCCTCTTGAGAACAGTTATCGATTTTCAATCTGTATCGGACTTTTTGAAATGTTCAACATTTCTAGCATATCTTTTGATATTTGAAACCACATTTGTTTCTTTGTTTTAAATCTCTTCATAGGACCAATATTGGCCAAGTATGATTCCAATTTATCCAACATGAACAATGTTGACGAATCGTTCCAGAAATCTAAATAACATAATTTTCTATATATTGTAATTTTATATTTTGTAATTGTAACATTACAAATAATCAATGGCATATAATATCAATAAATCGAATTTCCTTTATAATAGCATAACAAACGTTTTATATTAAAGGTTTCTGAATATAAAAAATTACTAAGCTAAAAATCAATATGTATTTTGCATAATATGCTATTATAATATTGTATTGGTATTGCAATATCGAGCAATTTATATAAAGTATTAACATTGCTTTAATTAAATCAATTTACCGTAACTTCTGTCAATTTTTGTCACGTGCTCCTCCGATCCGAATTTTGAATGTGTACCTTCGTTTTCTTTATTATGCACATTTAATAACTGCCCTCGATCACTGTGGTCCACATTAACCAGGTTGGTATGGTATATCAAATTTTCTCTGTAATAAAACTTTTCTTGTAATAAAACTTTTCTCTGTAATAAAACACCTTCTTATTGTATCATTCTTTACTTTTTATTGATATGTACATTCCATTTGAATTACATAAGACTTCGATTATTTCAGCAAGAAAAAAAGTTAAGATTTTATAAAATTATTTTTAATTAATATCGAAATATTGATATCTAAAGTCGACATACAGTTGACTTCATTTTTACTTACTTCTTTTCAATTATCCGAAATAGTTCCTGAATTTCTTGATTTTCATCACCGTCAAATTTAAACAATTTATTTTTTAGCAGGAGTTCTATATACTGTTTACTGTAAATATCATCGTCTAACAGTAATCAGAGTAGACACATTTACTATTATTGTTTTTTCATTGTTCAAGTATATTTTTAAATAATTGAAATATGTTTCTCAAGCATGAAAGTATATATTTTTTCGTTAAAAAGTTATTACTTAAGCAACGAATATAGTCGGTATCATTTCCGTTGAAAAAGAGTTTGATCGAGATGTATCGAATTTTATTTTAAGAAAACCAAAATACATATACTAAATAACATTTATTAACCTTTTCAACGTTTTTATCTCATTTCAGTTTTCCTGCAATAAAATTCCAAATAAAAACATCTTTGTCAACACTCTACAAATAACCTCAAAATTCATACTTACTCATTAATTTATTATAAAGCTTTATTTCGCTTGATTGCAGTTTTAATGTCAATAATTTGTTATTAACTTTAAAATTTACTTCAAATTTTTCCATATTTGCACTACTGTGGTAGAACTATGTAAAAAATAGACGAAGAAATGGAAAGAAATTTCCTGTCTATACAATCACATGCAACGATTTGTCCTGCAACGATTCGTCGAGTTATCACTTTTTTGATACTCGATCGGCGTAGAGTGTTTAGCTAGGAGTACAAAAAACTCGCACTTTCAGAAACATCGTGCAGTGCCGGTGCGCACTCGTGCAATTTCGGTGCGCACTCAGTTCCTCCCAGTGAAAAACGCTAAAAGTGTTCTAGGAATTAAGTTGCGAAGTATTCGCTATAATGAAGTCCTAGGGAATATTTCAAGACGAACTTACTATGGTTAATTCTTCAAGAATTCTTCGGGTATACATTTTTATAATTCTATATCTATTCCTTAAAATGAATTCTCTAGGAACTTCTGTTCATCTTTATGTTATCTGGGAATACGTACTTCCCTATAATTATCTCCCCAAGCAACTCCCCGTCTTGAAAGGGTTAATCCAAGTTTAGAAAATCTTTTATACGAAAACATTTTGAATTAATTCCTATAATAGATTCTCCATATTTTATATTTACAAGGAAACCACACAAGTATCCGCCTCCGATTTTTATGAACTTGTAATATGTTTTACTTTAGATCAAAATAACAGATACGTTTCTTATTACATGTGTCTTTTCGCAAGTTTAGGGAGTGAAATACCCCTTTGAGGAAAATCGGTTTTTTTCATTTGAAGGGAATATAATGAAAACTGTAAGAGACAGAAACAAATATTTTGAATAAAAGTTGAATGGTTTGAAGAGTACTTTACAGAAACTATTTTAATAATTATAATAAGGAGAAGTAGTGGGGGAAAAATTAACAAAAATTTTTCTTTTAAATAATTTCTATAAAGTACTTTTCAGACCATTCAACTTTTATTCAAAATATTTTTTTCTATCTTTTATAGTTTTCATTATATTCCCTTCGAATAAAAAAACCGATTTTCTTCAAAGGGGTATTTCACCCCCTAAACTTGCAAAAGGGCACATATAATAAAAAACGTATCTGTTATTTTGATTTAATTAAAGTACAACATATTACAAGTCATGAAAATCGGAGATGGACACTTGTGTGAGCTTCCTTGTTAATATCTTAACCTTTCTACTGTGGAGAGTAAAATCACTAAGTAGGCCAAAAATGTGCAGGGGTTCTATAATCAAACGCATTTTCATCAAATTTTGCATATAATTATTTTTTGTATTGCTGAACACAAATCTGAGATCGAAATTAGAAAATTTAAAATGGCAGATCCAATATAGCAACAAGAAAATATCAAGAATTCAATAAATTAGCGAATTGCTTTAAAGCTTGGTAGAGAGTTTTCCGGGTTGCTAAAAACAAGTTTAAAGTCAAAAGTAGAAAACTAAAAATGGCAGATCCAATATGATGGATTAAAATGTCAAGAACTCCAAATAATTAAACATTTAAAATAAAAAAAAATTTAAAATTAAAAATGTAAGAAAATATACTACATAAAAACATAAGGAGTGTAAAATCCCACCTCCATGTGGTGCACTCTGGGACTGTGAATAAATTTTTAAGAATATTTACTAGCTAAATGCGAGGGTAAAAATATTATTATTTCGATTATTGCGCTATTTTAAATTAAACGAAATAAAATAGTATCATAATAAAATTGTTAAATGTTTGTTATCT
Source organism: Odontomachus brunneus (assembly GCF_010583005.1). Taxonomy (NCBI): domain Eukaryota; kingdom Metazoa; phylum Arthropoda; class Insecta; order Hymenoptera; family Formicidae; genus Odontomachus; species Odontomachus brunneus. The sequence continues at coordinate 297,115 of NW_022639637.1, forward strand.
GTAATTATTTGCCTATTATCAAAGAAGTCTTCAAAATGGATCTACCATCAAAAATTTTTTAATTTTGACCTCAAATTTGTATTCAGCGATCCTTAAAACTCTCTAGTGTCAAGTTTTGTGCAGGTCCGCTAATTTATTTAACTATTATTGAATTTTTTATCAGTACGTATAGATATACTCCAGAATTTGAGCTCACCTAGTCGAGTTCGTTTATAGACATACTCCACAGTGAAAGGGTTAATAAAACTTTTAACAAAATGAGAAAATGGAAGTTAATGTGAAACAATCTAAAAAGATCAAAATATATATAAAAAATAGACTCTTTGCGAGAGTTTATCGGTATACAGACTCTAATACTTTACATATTAGAAACGTATCTTCATCGTTTTTATTTCTTTTTCATACGGCAAGTTTATAATATTTACAATTTGAAAAAACCCATTAAATTCTTGGTAATTATGCATAATAATAGCGACCTCATAGATTTCAATCACCTTGACATATGCTGTCAAGGTCACTCTCCTGAGTAACGTGCAAAAAGTTTTAATTGTCGCTCATTGTTTGTTAAAAAGCTCGCCCGTATATACGTATGTATATATTGGATGTGAAAAAAAATTCGTGGCATTTTTTTTAGTAAAATTCAAGTGTTTTTCTTAGAGTATAAAAATCAATTTATTCAAACCAAATATATTCCATTATTTTCGATATTTTGCCATTTTTGGGGCAGAGCCATAATCTTATCGCGATAAAATTTCTGTGGTTTCTGGTCGAAAAACTGCTTCAAGTGATTTTTACAGGCCTCTTTTGAAGCCAGCTTTACATCATTAAAAGAGTTCTGCAGAGACCTAAACAAATAATAATCTGAGGGTACTATGTCAGAACTATACGGTGGATGCATTAAAACTTCTTAGCCAAGCTCTCACAATTTTTGCCGAGTCATCAAAGATGTGTGTGGACAAGCGTTGTCGTGATGGAAGACGACACCCCTCCTATTGATCAATTCTGGCTGCTTCCTCTCAATTGCTTGTTGTATATTCTTTATTGATCCCCAGTATGGGGTTAGAAAGTCTATATTACAGTTCTTCTCCACGCTACCCACACACACACACACGCCTCCGCACTCTACCTTTTACATCTAAACTTACATCTAATTCTTACAACTTACCTAACTCACATATCTAACTTAACCTAACGCGTGGACCTCCGTTTCCGTCTCTCTCCCTCTCTCTCTCCCTCCCTTCCTTCCTCCTATTTACTCATTCACTCAGACCTTTGTCCTCCACATCTCCAACCTTTTCATCAATTCCTCCCCTCCCTCCCCCAATATCTCCCTCACCGCCTTCACAACTTCATACTCCCCATACATCTCTCCCATATATGTTCCCAGCTCTCCACTTCACCCTCACATATCCTGCATCTCTTCTTCTCCTCCCCCTCCCAATACATACCCTCCCTTATCTCATTCCCCATTCTAAACCTAATCACTCTCCTCCATCTTTCTTCTGCTCACTCCTTTTCCAAGTATTCTGCTATCCTTTCTCCTTTCACAAACTGATACCCTTTATTGCTTCTTGACCCCCTAATCCTTTCCCATCTCTCTCTCCTCTAACTTCTCATATCCCTTCCCCTCTTCTTCTTCTATCCTCCATTCTCTCTCTTCCATAAACAATTTCCTATCTTTCTCTTAGCCCCCCACTATCTTGCTTTTTTTCCATCTCTCCCTCATTTCATCCTCACATCTCTCAATTGCTTGTTGTAATCTTTCCAGTTGTTCACAGTAAAGTTTGGAATTAATTGTTTGACCGGGCGGTAACAGCTCATAGTGAACGATTCCTTTCCAATCCCACCACACACACAACATCATTTTTTTCATCATCAATCCAGGTTTTGCGATTGCTTGCGCCTTCTTTCCTTCCTTTGTCCACGATATTTTCGAGTTTGATTGTCGTATATGACCCATTTTTCATCCATTTTTTACCCAGTTATCATTCTCTTCAGAAATGGCTCAATTTCATTCCGTATCAGTAGCGTATCGCAAATATTAATTCTGTCCATCATGTTTTTAACACTCAACTCGTGAGGAACCCAAACACTTTTATATCCAGCTTTGTGTAAATGATTCAAAACTGTTTTGTGGTCGATGCCTAGTTCCCTGGCAATCTCCACACTGCTCACATGCTTATCACGCTCAACTTTTTCATCGGACTTTTCGGTGATTGGTCGACCGGAGCGAGGTTCATCTTTGACATCGAAATTTCCAGTACGAAAGCGAGCGAACCATTTACGTGCTGCTGATTTTGATAGAGTATCTTCACCGTAAACCCTTATAGAAATATCATACTAAGAATCATTGATAATTACTTATTATCCAGTATTTTTAATACTAAAAATAAGAAATTATCAATGATTCTTAGTATGATATTTCTATAAGAAAACAGCACACATTTTTTCACAAGCTTGTCCAGCATTCTTGCTTTTATCATAATGATATTGCAAAATGTTGCGAATTTTTTCCTTATTTATCTCCATTTTCAAAATAAAATAACTTCTGATCCACTTTACCGATTTCAATCTTTTTCGGCTCAAATCAAAGGTTGAAATGTCACGCGTGTCTAGTGTTGTCGATGCGATTAGTAGTTACCGAGTGCTGAACATGTAATGTCATCTAGTGCCAAACGCCACGAACTTTTTCCCACATCCATTTTCCCTCCTTTTGAATTTTTCCCATTGCATATAGACGTTTGGAAACAGCCATCGGAGTAACATTTAATGTTGCAGACAATTCTTGGAGCGTTTGAGTAGAGTTTTCGTCCAATAATGCCTGCAAATCGGTGTCTTCAAACTTTTTCGGTTGGCCTGAGCGTTCTTTATCATTGACATCAAAATCACCACTCTTAAATCGCTGAAACCATAGGCATGTTCTTTCCGATGGAGAATAATTGCCATAAGCTTCGAAAAGCAATTTATGAGCTGCAGCTGCAGTTTTTTTCAAGTCAAAGTAATGAAGCAGCACATGTCGAAAAAACAACTTATCACGTTCCATATTTAATCAAAAGAAAAAATAGCACTGCTCGCTTAAATGAATCTCTTCGCACTGAATTTTATTGACAAATGTCTAACCTCTAAAATGCAGCCAGTTTCAGATGTCAAAATAAATTACACCTACAACTAACGTCATCTAACTGTGAGCCGCAGGAACTAAGTTTACCACCTAATAATAGGAACATACGCACCCTCTGTGAGCCCACCCTGTCGGGAGGGCGAGCAGCATGTGTGTGTGTGTGTGTGTATAGCAGGTATTTTGCTAGCTTACAAATTCGGTATTTTTGTATATACGGTGTCCAAAATTACTTTTATTTTATGCAACTTTATTTGTTAATAATTTTTAACAAACAACGAGTGACGGCTAAAATCTTCTGAAGGTTACTCAGGAGAATGACCTTAACAACATATCAAGGTGATTGAAATCTATGAAGTCGCCATTATTATGCATAATTATCGAAAGATTATTTTTTCTGAAGTACTTAGAGCTTCAACTACCAACCAACATAGTTTTAAAAAAATTTGGCGTTGGCAAGGACTCAGTGAGAAATGACTTATCGATCGACGTCAAATCGACGTCTTTTCGACGTCGATCAATAAATCATTTCTCACTGGGGAAAAGACTTTATCAACACAACTTTTTTACAAATTGTAATAAATTGTGAAAAAAAGAAGCGAGATCAAGTTTTTCATATTGAATTTAAAAGGGTAAAATAAAAAAAGAGAATAAACATTCTTTTCACTTGTTTATAAATAAGAAATATAATACTTGTTGCAATTTATAAATAATGAAAAACAACGCTTTATAACGCGCATAAATATATACATTATGTAATAAATCATCGAAATTCTTGCTATAAATTATCGTCGATTATTTTGATAAATTCATGCGAACGAGGAGCAGCATATTCGACTAGCCAAAATTCTCAAAGTGATGAATAAAGTATGGCAAGCGTCTACCCTTGTTGACTTCATCGCAAGCCGACATAACACTCTTCGTCAGAGGACGTGGTCCACAGCTGAATACTCCTATTTTGCTAACCTGTATAACAATAACAGTTGCTCAATGGATGTATGAAACTTTGAGGTCACATTATTTATACATAACCAGAGAGAAACGAATAAACGATGCTGTAATTCTTTAAATCTTCTTTAACCCAAGAATAGACATATAAATTTAACTAATGAATAGAAAAGCGAGAGAATGATAACAAATATTATGATTAAAATATATAATTAATAAATTATTTCCGGTTATATAATTACATAGGAAAAACATAAAAGTTTTTTTAGCAGAAAGAAGAATCACTATTTTATGTATTTCGATATGCTGAAACATAACCGAACCTAACATTTATAATAACATAGCACATTTTTTGTTAAAAACAGGCAAAAAAGCTCAAAATTAAATAATTTCATATTCAACGTAGAACATGCACATTGTGATTACATTTTCTTAGCTAACAAAAAATCATATATATGTGTTGAAACATACAAAATTTTTAATAAGTGAAATATTAAGTTATATGTACGGGGTACTTCATTTCCGTGAGTCTTCTTGTCTCTCACGTATAGAATATTAATGATATATAACATTAATAAAAAATATGGCCGTGTTTTGTATCAAGTGTGCGTATGAGCAAACGGGCTCGTAAGAACCTCAATTTAACACGGAAGCGGAATATGCGATCCTTAATTTTATTTTATCTTAACTTTTTATATGACTTCTTTATTTTTAAAAATAAGTCAATGTTGTGTGAATATACATAAAGCTGTTATAACGCAATATTTGATATTTTTGTTTGGTTTATTTTATAACATTTTTTATGTAGAAAATAAGTTAAAACAATATTCTATATATATATATATATATATATATATATATATATATATATATATATATTCTACGTCTTTATCTAAATTTATGTTTTCTGAAAATATATGTGAAATACCAGGTGTAGAAGTATGAAACCGGAATTCCCCTATAAATGGTGCCAGCGTTCAGTTTAGTGACCGTAAGACCGCTACTGCCGCGCTATTATATTCTCCTAACAGCTGACGAATATTGTCAACAAACATAACCCCAACTTTCATTCTCTAGTATATTTTTGTATAACCTTAAACATGTCACGTTTCGAGCCTACTAACTATGATTTGCGGACAGCATTGATTTTCTGTTATCATTTAAAGAAAACTGCTGCAGAATCACATCGAATGCTTGTCGAAGCTTACGGTGAATATGCTCTTGGTAAATCTCAGTGTTTCGAGTGGTTTAAAAAATTCAAAAGTGGTGATTTTGACGTGAGGAACGAAGAACTATGAACTATGAACTATGAACTATGAACTGCTGAAACCTGGTCAAACCGTCAATACTAATCGCTACCAACAACAAATGATCGATTTAAATCGAACATTGACTAAAAAACGACCAGAATATGCAAAAAGGCAACACAATGTCATTTTGCTCCATGATAATGCCCCATCACATACAGCAAAACGGGTCAAGGAAACGATCGAGTCGTTCAGTTGGGAATTACTACCGCATGCGGCTTATTCTCCAGACTTGGCTCCGTCCGATTATCACCTGTTCGCATCGCTAGGACACGCTCTCGCTAACCAACGCTTCGATTCGTATGAAAATGTGGAAAAATGGCTAGATAACTGGTTCGCTTCAAAAGATGAAAAGTTTTTTTGGCACGGCATTCATAAACTGCCAGAGAGGTGGGAAAAATGTGTTCAAAACAGTGGAAATTATTTTGAATAAAGTATTATTTATCACTTTCGAACAACAGACGTCTTATTTGTATAAAAAAATTCCGGTTTCATACTTCTACACCTGGTATTTTATACAGAAATATTGTTTTTTAATATGATTCTGTTTATGTAGGGAAATACGTGCATTATTTTTACTTGGCTACTTGATATCACTCTTTTTGATAAGAAAATAGAAATTTAAACAACAATATTTTTTATTAGCGTTTTTGAATGTGTTATGTTACAAATAAAACATTTTTTATAGGAGCATTTACTTTTGTATAATTTAACTCGTGCGAGTAAGCTGTGAATTTGACGTCTTTTTTACTTTTTTTAAGAAAAAAGGAAAGTTGAAAAAAGGTATGATCTTACGTATTTCTTATACGTAAGAGGCAAGGGGATTTACGGAAACGAAGCATTTTGTACGTGGGAGTCAAGGGAATTGACAGAAATGAAGCATCCTGTCCATATAACTTGATATCTCACTTATTTTGTATGTTTTAATAGATAAATGATGTACATAATTATTATTTTTAAGTTAAATAAATTTAAACATAGCGTCCCATGTAGAGTATGAAAAATATTTAATTTTGAGCCTCTTTTCTTGACTTATTATAACAAAAATTTTACGTGCTACATTATTTTAAAAAACATTTCGTTTTAGTATGTCGAAATATTGAATAATACAATACATAAAAAATAATGATTTTTCTTTTTAGTAAAAATACTTTTTTATGGTCTTATGTTATTAAAACACTTTTAATTATCAGAATATTTTCTCTATCAGTTAGTAATTTATTATGATTCATATATGAACGTGCCACAATATCTAATAGTTAAAGTCAGGGAGTACTTATTCCCGAATTAATGCTTTCATAATCTTAATAATTAATTACTAATCTTACTAATTAATTACTTAATTATTAATCGACATACATAGCTGTGTTTCTTTTGAACAAACTTCAGGATCGACGTCATATCTGGTCGACCAAAGTGATTAATGGCTTTAAGTCCAGTAAATATACTTTTCTTTGATAGCCTCTGGAAGTGATTCTCACATATATACTACACATGTGAAATAAAATATAGATAATTAATTAAAACATTATCAAGGATATTATATGCGATAATTAGATAATAGCATATTATATATAATACTACTTATATATAATACTACTTATATATAATACTATATCATCAATCTTCTGTAAATGTCAATATGATTTCACTTACCAGCATGGTAGTACGCAAATCAAACTTGTGAAAGAATTGCGTAATAAATATGTGGATTTCAAGTACATCTGTAACATCTTTTCTCTCAACATCTCTGAGAACGTCAATAAACCATTCAAAATGTTTATGAGATGGACAAATCCATAGAAAATAAACCTATGAATGAAAAATAAATGACATTATTATATCATTTTAAAAAGTAACAGAAATTATGCATTTATTATGCAAAATATTGAATTTAACATATTATGTTAGGATATTTCGAATAAGTGTGTTTCATTTTTGAGTACGAATACGATGAAATTTTAAGTACTAAAATAAACATTGTCTTATTACACGTAAATTTTTCAATGAAAAATTTTCTCACTAATATTTATAAACCGCATAAATGTAAAATTTTTAATGTTTAAATTTATCGTTGAATCTGAAAAGATTTGTAACTATATAGAAGAATCTTTATAAATTCTTTATAATTATCTTTAGGATAAAATCTCTCTCTTTCTCTCTCTCTCTCATATACGCGCGCGCAAATACACACTTAAAACTTAATATATACTTAAAACTTAATATATACAACATAACATTTTTTTTTTAATGGTTTTTGTTTTATGTTATTCTATCTTACCTTTTTACACGCTACACCGGAATATCTGTTAGTGGATGTTCCAAACACGAGATCATTGAGCATAGAAGCGTAAGGAGTGACCCCGATACCTCCTCCGACCATCACCGCAACTTCGAACTTATACCAATCTTGATTTCCGCCCCCAAATGGACCCTCTATACGTATTTTTGGATGCTCGTCTTCCGGATTATAATTACAAGGATCGAAATAATTTCGCAGTTTCCATGTCCACGGACCCTGAGCTTTGATGTGACATGACAAAAAATTTTCGTGCGGTGCTGAAGTCAATGTGAAGGAGTGAAATTCGTTAGATCTGAAGACGGTGCAAGCAAGACGCACCCATTGGCCCGACAAATATTTTAAATTTGGAGGTCTATAGAATTTGATTTTTAGTACATCCGAGGGCAATAATTCGGTTTCGATGATATCCAGAGCCATATATTTAGTTCGCAGACTTACGACCTGTGAACAACAATAAGCATCGACAAGTTGCACATGGTATTATACTTCTCATATTGCTTCATAATACCAGATATCAAACTATTTTAAATAACAACTAAATAGGATTTGCTAACTCTTAATAAATATCGCATAGTTGTCATATACAGGATTTGTTACATCAGCTTGTCGCATGCATAACTAATTTATAATCTTATATATTATCACGGATATGCCTTATGTGTGAATGCAAAAAATTGAAAGTACTGTTTTTTAATACTATGCTATTTTTGAAATGTAAATATTAATAAAACATTACTTTATCTAGGGCGTAAATAATCGCTGGGCCAACGAAGAATATCCAAAATCGTGGTGAGCCTGTTAGACGAGCTAAGCCATGAATTAGGCACAACATGTATAGGACCACGTAGAGACTGTGCGTCGACCAAAAGAATTTATAAGCTTTTTGTCGTATGGTTGGATGTGCAAAGACAAAAATAATCGTCATGACAATGAAGAGAAGTATACCGGTTAAGCCTGCAACGAAAATGAAATAACATAATCATATAATTCACATTGGTAATAACAAATGCAGTTTTGAAACTTTTTGCTTGTGCAAATTCACAAACAGAAATTTATCTGCATTCGCAATTTTTCACAAAAGCACATACCAGTCACTGTTTGAAACAGCCAGTAAGAAATAGTAGGTCGTGCGTCGCTAGGGAAGCTGATTTCACTAGTGAGGCAACGAAGATGTGCTATCGGTTGCGTGGAAACGTGATAAAAGTTGACTATATGACCAACCGTATGCAGCACCGAGAAAAAAAGTGCCGTACATGCTGCGATCTTGTGGAATTGTATGTGCGCGTCTAACGGAATATACTGCTGAATTGAAAATTCTTTAAGTTTTGTCAATAAATTGCGCGACATTGTCAATAATAAAAGACTATAGCAAAACGACAATGCAGCTGCAGATCCTCTAGTTATAGCAATTCCTACGCCCATTATATGCCTCAAATCCGTATGTTCCGCCATGAAAGAATAATCTAAATAAAAAATACAAAATTTAAATTTACGGATAAGTAATCTAAATAAAAAATACAAAATTTAAATTTACGGATAAATATAAACAAGTACAGCATTTTCGAAAATAAAATGACTAAAAGAAAATTTTATGCGAATTCAGGTATCTATCAAAGAATCCAGAGAGAAAGAAATGCTGAACATAGCAAAACTGCTGCTTATTACTATCGGGAAGAGAATGCAATTAATGCGGAATTATTGCAGTATTGAGGAATAAATATTTTAATTAAATAATAAAAATAATGCGTAATAAATAATTATTTCTTAAAACAAACATATGTTAAATACATCTAGTTGTTGCAATATCGTCATAAAATTTATATTAAATTACACATAAAAAATGCCAACAAAAGTCTATGCAAAATGTCAACTGAGAAAGGATTACATCCACAAATAAATTAAGTAAAATATTAAATGCTCCAAAAACTAAACCAAATGTTTCATCATTCCGACCCTTTTCAATGCATTATACCGCTACGGATTTATCATTAATATAGAATACTAGAATTTCTGTACAGAACGGCATGAGAATGTGATTTCACGCAACACGCATGTCTAAAAGACATCATAAAAACGCCTTATATAAGACATCTTTATGATATTAATAAAAATCGGCTTTACTAAAAGCCACCTAAAAGGTGTCTTATTTCATGTAACTTTAAAACGTTACCAAAATGACGTCTTAAAAACATTTTACTTCAGGCGTCTTTAAAACATATTTAAAAGACATTTTAAAAACATCTTATTTCAGAAATCTTTAAGAGAAAGAGAGAGAGAGAGAGAGAGAGAGAGAGAGAGAGAGAGAGAGAGAGAGAGAGACGTTATAAAAAAATGTCTTAAGAGATGTTTGAAATAAGATGTCATTAAGACATTACCAAAAAAACGTCTTAGACATCTATTGAATGATATTTTTAAGACTATTCAGTAAACGCTAAATATTCCTGAAATATTCCGTTACTATTTCAAACGTTCGGTATAACATTCCGTAAATGTACCGGAATAGTAAGAAATATTCACAGAATGTTCAAATAATCGTGAAATATTTAAAATATTCTATGAACACTATTTGTATGTGCAATAATTTTTTGTATGTTTTTATATGTTACATATATATTTTTAATTTAAATTGTCTTACATTTATGTACAAGATGTCTGACATATATATTTTTAATTTACATTGTCTTACATTTATATATATATATATATATATATATATGTCTTACATTAGCTCTGGTACGGTACGAGTCA
>NW_022639637.1:307547-312081 GCF_010583005.1 Odontomachus brunneus
ATATATATATATATATATATATATATATATATATATATTATATATGTTTTACATTTATATATATATACAGGGTGTCTGACTCGTATCGTATCAGAACTAATATGCAGCTATAATAGGTCGGGATGAATAATGAAATCGGGGTCTCTTTTTAAACAACCACGTAAAATTTCGAGTTGTTAAATGAAGTAGATAGGCTAATTATAGTGTGACGACGTGACAGGTGGGATATACGGTTCGCCACGGACGGCGAAGAAAATGGACGATTGCTCGCGGATCTGTCTCATAGGCCAGAGAGCTTGCCCGTTTGGTAACAGCTACCAAATAAAATAGTCCCGCGAGCAATCGTCCATTTTCTTTGCCGGCTGCGGCAAGTCGTACGTCCCGCCTGTCGCGTTGCGCGTTCTGATTAGCCCATCTACTTTATTTAATAACTCGAAATTTTACGTCGTTGTTTAAAAAAAGATACCGATTCCATTACTCATCCCGACCAATTCTAGCTGTACTCGTATAGGTCTGGTAGTGTATGAGTCAGACACCCTGTATACAGGATGTCCCATTTTAATCGATGACCTCAAATATTTCTTGAACAGTGCATTTTAGGGAAAAATGTTTCAAATAAAAGTTTTGGGATTTCGAGGAGGACATAAGATGATATTATTGGTTTGACCTCGAGTGGCGTTGTCAAGGTCAGGACAAGGTCACTTTAAATTTTTTAAATAAAACTTCCTATTTTTCCTTACATATTCTTACAGCATACCTCGAGAGCTTTCCAAAATACTATAATATTTTTTCATTAAATATCTTTCGAGTTAAAAGGCTTCAAAGTTACAATATTGTTGCCATTAACATTGGTATCCAAGGTGTTCGATCGACGGCTAAAACTTTTTGAATGTTGTTCAGGGCCATGACCTTCACAACATTTGTCAAGGTCAAGGCGATTGGAGGCTGTTCCTAATATTTTCATTTCTTCAAATTTTACAGTGAAAATGAAAATAATAATTTAAAATCATGGAGTAACATGTGCAGCTTAATTAATCCCAAAAAGTCATATGAAAGTCACAATGTTCTTTGTGTCAAAATAATAGCTCGTAAACTAGAAGTAAAGTCGTTGATCGGTGATCTATTAATTTAAAACAAGGCCATTGATAATCCAGCCATCTAAGGCGAGATTATATCTGACCTAGCCACCTAAGGCAAAATCGTATCTGATCCAGTCACCTAAGAGATCGTATTTGACACAGCCACTTAAGGCAAGATTTGATCCAGCTACTTAAGGCGAGACCAGGAAATGACTCAGCTAGTCATGGCAGTGTCTGGGCACGATCCAGCCAATTAAGGCAAGACTGAGGATGATCCAGCCGGTAAAGGCAATGTCTGGACACTTTCCAGTCAATAAAGATCTATGCTTGTGTTTAATCACTTCAAATGTTCGAAAACCCGGCCTCTCACTTGTATGCACAATCGATACCGAAAATCGCCCACAACTTTTTGGAGGACATCTGCGTTAATATTTCTGCATGCTTCTCTGATACGGTCTTTCATATTATCTACAGTCGTAAGTTTCTTAGAATAAACTTGACCTTTGATATAACCCTAAAGATAGAAATCTAGAGGCGTTAAGTCTGGCAATCTTGCAGGCCATTCTTGAATCCGACTTCCCATACCAATCCATTTATTAAGGAACCTTTCGTTTAAATATTCTTGAACTGCTCGAGATCTATGAGCCGATGCTCCGTCTTGTTGAATCCACATTCGATTGTGCATATTATTGCCGACGTGTCTCAAAAGGTTAAACAGATCATTTCTGAGAAATGTTAAGTAATTGGCCGCAGTGAGGTTTTCTTCTAAGAAATATGGACCAACAATAACATTTCCCAGAATGCTTGGCCAGACGTTAATAGACCACTCCCTCTGAAATTCTTGGCTTCTTTGCCAATGTGGATTAACGGCTGAATAATAATGGCAGTTGTGTTTATTAACACCACCTCTGTTACTGAATGTGATTTCATCTGAAAAAAGAACTTCAGAAAAAATTCGAGAATTTTCTCGGATTTGATCTCGAGCCCAATTACAAAAACGTAAACGAAGTTAGAAATTCCCCTTTTCTAATTGCTGGGTTATATCCCATACAGCACCAAATATCTGAAATACATTCCAGGGACGTTTCAGAGACAATGTGATATCTCTGAGATGTCTCTGGGATGTATTTCGGACATTTGTGCTATATGGGATGGATATGGTATGGTTGAAACCTCTAAGTCTTGAGCACACGAATGGCTATTGATTTAGGTATGTCTTGTTCATTTTTTATTAGTTGCGTTGCTATCTGTGGATTTAAAAAAACGGTATCGAGACTATAGTTAGTGACGTGGCTTCATTAGGGCCAGATTTTCGACGTATTCGCTCGAGAGTGCACTGTTGTGCCCTTTCACATAGTCTTTTAATTATCGTCCTGTTAAAATGACGTCTATCCGGAAATGTTTCGGCATAAATTCTTTCAGCTATCGTATAATTATTCCTGGCCTTACCTAAAATTCTGATCATATCCACGATTTCGTTAGGCGGGTAATCAGCCATAATTACAGGACAATAGAAAAATTTGTGAAAACACTGAAATTATTGAATTCGCCACGAGTCTCCGCCCTGCGGTTGGATTAGCAACAATGCGGACAAGTGACGCTAGCAAGTGAATGACACGAGCTATTATTAAAGCTGATTATTAAAGAAATTTATTAATGGGATTTCACACGTGCTTCTTTGTGGCCCCAACGAAGCATTGTGACCTTCATATGATCCTTTAGAGTCAGTCGGACTCCACATGTTACCCCATGATTTTAAATTATTATTTTCATTTTCACTGTAAAATTTGAAGAAATGAAAATATTAGGAACAGCCTCCAATCGCCTTGACCTTGACAAATATTGTCAACGTCATGGCCCTGAACAATATTCAAAGGGTTTTAGCCGTCGGTCGAACACCTTGGGTACCAATGCTAATGGCAACAATATTGTAACTTTGAAGCCTTTTAACTCGAAAGATATTTAATGAAAAAATATTATAGTGTTTTGGAAAATTCTCGAGGTATGCTATGAGAATATATAATAAAAAATAGGAGGTTCCATTTAAAAAATTAAAAGTGACCTTGTCCTAATTTTGACGACGCCACTCGAGATCAAACTAATGATATCATCTTATGTCCTCCTCGAAATCCCAAAACTTTTATCTGAAACATTTTTCTCTAAAATGTACTGTTCAAGAGATATTTGAGGTGATCAATTAAAATGGGATACCCTGTATACAGTGTTTAAAAATTACATTCATTTTTTTATATTTAATATTTTTATCTATGTAACTTCTTTTGTTAATAAATTTTTAACGACCAACAAGCGACGGCTAAAACCTTCTGAAGATTATTGAGGAGGATGACTCCTATAACATTTGTTAAGGTCAAGGTCATAGCTGCTTGGTCCGTTTTTCTAAAGATTTACCTTTGTGTGACTCTTAATTTTATTTTATCTTAATTTTTACATAGTTACCAATAAAAAGAAATCAATAGTTACCACATGTGGTGTGAATATACACAAAGCTATTACATATGCAATGATATTTTCGTTTGATCTAATTATCTTTTAATATCCCTTTTATAGAAAATAGAAATTTAAATAATATTATGTTTTAACGTCTTTGGATTTATATTTTCTGAAAGTATGTGAAATATTTCATATATGAACATATTTGCTTTTATATAATTCTATCCATGTAGGGAAACACGTAAATTATTTTCACTTGGCCTAACTACCTGATATCACGTTTTTTATAAAAAATAGAAGTTTAAATAACAATATTTCTTATTAACATTTTAAATGTGTTATTTTACTAATGTGTTATTTTACAAATAAAATATTTTTTTATAAAAACATTAATTTTGGTATCATTCCACTCGGAGCAGACAAGCGCGTGAACTTGGCGTCTTTTTTCACCCTTTTTTTAAAAATAGTTGGTTTGTTTGGATATCGCATCTTTTTCATAAATGATTGAATATCTATTAAACACACACAAGTTTGACATAAGTTTCATAAATAATTATAATTTTAGGAAACTTGCATATCAATTTAACAGGAAATACAGTATTTTTTCTATAAACATTTGGTTTATACGTACGATGCGAGCGCTCAGTTGCTTCGAAACATCGAGTAAGGACGAGAATATCATCCTCTTCTTCCCTCTTTCACTCGCTGTTTTGAAAGATTGACGGTCACGTCGGTGAGTGAGAGCGAGAAGAAGAGGATAACGTTTTCCCTCTCATTTACGCGATTCTTGCTTTGTTTTGTACGAGACACTACCGCGTCTTTTGATACCAACGTGTACCAGGTCTGTAAATATGAAACCGGAATTTTTCCATAGATGGCCCTAGCTGTCAATGTAGTTACCGTCAAACCGCGTCATTGGCGCCATTTCCTTGTTGACATTTCTGACAAAGATTTTCAACTCACAACAATACAACAGCATAGTTTGTAATAGCGTTGAATATATT
>NW_022639637.1:312091-312294 GCF_010583005.1 Odontomachus brunneus
AGCAACAATGCGGACAAGTGACGCTAGCAAGTGAATGACACGAGCTATTATTAAAGCTGATTATTAAAGAAATTTATTAATGGGATTTCACACGTGCTTCTTTGTGGCCCCAACGAAGCATTGTGACCTTCATATGATCCTTTAGAGTCAGTCGGACTCCACATGTTACCCCATGATTTTAAATTATTATTTTCGTTTTCACT
>NW_022639637.1:312742-313382 GCF_010583005.1 Odontomachus brunneus
TTGATTTTCTGTTACCATTTGAAGAAAACTGCTGCAGAATCGCATCGAATGCTTGTCGAAGCTTACGGTGAGCATGCTCTTGGTAAATCACAGTGCTTTGAGTGGTTTAAAAAATTCAAAAGTGGCGATTTTGACGTAAGAAACGAAGAACGTGGAAGACCACCGAAAAAGTTTGAAGACAGCGAATTGCAAGCATTGTTGGATGAGGATGACACTCAAACGCAACAACAACTCGCGGATCGATTAAATGTGACACGAGAAGCCGTCTCCATACGTTTGAAAGCCATGGGAAAGATCCAGAAGATGGGAAAATGAGTTCCACATGAACTAAATGAAAGACAGCAGGAAAACCAAAAAACTACTTGCGAAATGCTGCTAGCCAGGTACAAAAAAAAGTCATTTCTCCATCGAATTGTGACTGGCGATGAAAAGTGGATATATTTTGAGAATCCTAAGCGTAAAAGATCATGGGTAACTCCAGGCGAACCATCGACATCGACTGCAAGGCCAAATCGCTATGGACGGAAGACAATGCTCTGTGTTTGGTGGGATCAGAAGGGTGTGATCTATTATGAGCTGCTAAAACCTGGTCAAACTGTTAATACTGAACGCTACCGACAACAAATGATCGATTTGAACT
>NW_022639637.1:313392-314067 GCF_010583005.1 Odontomachus brunneus
CACCATCACACACAGCAAAACTGGTTAAGGAAACGATTGAGGCGTTTAGTAGGAAAATATAAGGTGTAGTAAATAGAAATCCATTATTTTTCCAAAAGATGGCTTTAGTAATGTGTATCTCGCGTTGTATAAGTGCGATCGGTTTACGCTAGATGACGTTAGAATGATAAGATTTCGTACTAAAAAAACTTCTCAGACAGTTTTGTGATTGTTTGTCTCAGTATTGTTTGAGCGCGCGTCAAAGATGGACACCAGCAAAGAGAAAATACGCCATATTTTACAGTTTTTCTTCGATAAAGGCGAAAACGCAAGCCAGGCGGCTGAAAATGTGAATAGTGTTTATGGTCCTAATACTGTAACAGCCAATCACGCGCAATTTTGGTTTCGTCGATTCCGTTTCGGTAATTTTGATGTCAAAGATATACCACGCTCTGGAAGGCTAATTGTCGAAAATGTCGATAAAATAATGGAAATCGTCGAGTCCGACCGTCATGTAAGCACTGTTTCGATTGCCCAGGAGCTAAACAAAAAACCGTTTGGAACCACTTGAATAAGACTGGATACAAAAAGAAGCTCGATGTATGGGTGCCACACGAGTTAACGCAAAAAAACCTCATGGACCGAATTTCCATCTGCGAATCGCTGCTGAATCGCAACAAAATCGACCCATTTCTG
>NW_022639637.1:314077-337906 GCF_010583005.1 Odontomachus brunneus
CTGGCACCAAGTGATTACCACCTGTTCCTGTCTATGGCGAATGATTTTGCTGGTGAAAAATTCGCCTCAAGAGAAGCTTGTGAAAATCGACTGTCCCAGTTTTTTGCCAATAAGGACAAGGGTTTTTATGAGAGAGGCATAATGGAATTACCTCCAAAATGGCAACAAGTTATCGAATAAAACGGTGCATATTTGACCTAAATCGGATCATTCTAACTATGCTAAATAAAGCCTTCAATTTCATGCAAAAATAATGGATTTCTTTTTACTACACCTTATACTTTCGCATGCGGCTTACTCACCAGACTTGGCTCCGTCCGATTACTATTTATTCGCATCGATGGGACACTCACTTGTTAAGCAGCGCTTCACTTCTTACGAAAATATACGAAAATGGCTCGATGACTGGTTTGCCTCAAAAGAGCAACAGTTTTTTTGACGTGGCATCCACAAATTGTCAGACAGGTGGGAAAAATGTATAGCTAGCGATGGGCAATACTTCGAATAAAATATTTTTTTATCATTTTCATACAATAAACGTGTATTTTCTATACAAAAATTCCGGTTTTATATTTACATACCTGGTAGTAGAACGTTTCTTAATCGTAAAATTTTGTCATTTCGGACTTTACACTAAAATATCTCCTCTCATGAACTATGTAGGACAAATATAAAAATAGATTTATTAAGCAAATCGACCCCAAAAAATCGATAGAGCCTATTCAGAAATTCATCCGATTAACTGTTATAGTCGAACGAGAAATCTTGCCTATACTGAACTAGTTGGTCGACGTAAGTTATACGCGGCGGGTCTCACGCCATTCCTCGCTTCGCGTGTTCACTTGGTGCGAGACGCTACCGCGTCTCTTGATATATAAATATCTTAAAGTAGTCTTAAGGGATGTAATTGGTCGGAAAAATCGATTTTTTTTTCGTTAAATCGAATCCTTGTTATATGGAGAATATAATCCTAAAGTTTTAGAGCCCATTTCGAAATATTAATGACATTACGGACATGTTTATATCTGCGCCGCGCGCAAATATAAGAGCCGCCTACGCATTTTGGCCGGACCCCTCCCATTTCTCGACTTAATCCTTTTTTCACAATAGACTTTAACGTTTCTTAGTGGTCGAGAGATGCTTGGGAGGGCATATACAGAATACTAATGAGAATCTAAATGCAATGATCTGGCGACTAGCTCCCAAGCACTTACATGCTGGCACTTAAATAATAGAAATAGTTGCTAATATTGCTGCTAGCATATTTAACAAGGGCTATTCTGCAGTGCTAAAAATAATGGATGTTTTAAAACTTAAAATTGGCCAGCAATACAAAACTTACGCCGATTTATTGGACAGCAAGCGATTGAGCAGACAGGAGCGCTAAACTCGTAGCAGCATAAAGGCTCGAATAGCTCGTAAACATAAACAAATGGTAAAAAACCAATTTTTCGAGGAAACCGAGAACCTATTATATGGAGCTAGAATTGCAGAATAATCAAAAAGGGCTGTGAGTTTCCAAAAACTGTTATTTATTTGTTTCGTTAACTTTAAACGCGATTTTTCTCAAAACTACTTTTTCATAACTTGCGTATATCAAAACTCAAAAACTATTCAACCAATTGCGCTTATGCGTGCATATAGATTATTACTTTATAATAGAATGAACTTATATGTAATTAATTTTTATTTATATAAGCAACTTTTCTCATACAATTAAGATGAAAATTTTCTGTAAAATTTGAACCTTTCCTTTCGAAGTCATTTATTTTTATTAAATTTCCAATTTTGTAAAACAATTTTAAGTTCATTCCTCATGATTTTTATTAACAAAAAAACAAATCTTTTAGGATTTTTGTTGCAAAATTAAAACTAAGACCGCTAGAATATACGCAAGTTTATCTCGTCAAAAACGAGGTCTCCGACATCGACTTCTATTAACTATCAAAATATCCATTACTATTGCTCAAAGAAAATGTTTTCTAGTTCTTTGAGTGTGCATTTAAATACACTAAAAATTTCAAAAAGCTTTATTGGACAGTTTTTTCTTTTTTAATCCTTAAAAGTGTCTATTTTTCGACTGATTTACACGAAGTTCTCCCCTTAAAGACGTCTCTCTGACATATCTTAAGATATGTAGAAAATTTAAAAAATTTTTTGGCGTCGTTAAGACGTTATATTATTGTGTGGGAGAAAATATTTGTATATTATGTTCAGCATTTCTATTTTTCTGGGATTGTTTAAGTTTGACCATATACTTACGTATAAATCTTTCGACGAAGAGAGCTATGGTAACAACATAGAACATAAAGAGGTAGAATATATTTTGCCTGTTTTCTTCGAGAAATGTTGATATAGCGTCCCATTGTTTACGCGTCCAACTCTTCGAATCCTCTGGCGGTAGTTGATCTATATGAAAGCTTGTCATACGCGCAACATTCGTCGATGTATCAAGGAAATTCTGTTTAGCACCTTTACAATCGAGACCGATTGCGACGAAGTCTCCTTTATATTCTTTCATCATCAATTTGAAATCATTGTATGTGAGATAGTCCTTTCTCTCAAGCCCGGCATCCTAAACCATGATCGATTTAATTAATATATGTTGGTAGAAGTATCGTGATGTTCAAATAATGAAGACACACTTGGAACATGCCGTCGATCAGTTCTGTAACATGATCATCCGAGAGACTCGTAGTACGTGCTATTTCTACCAGGGATCTTAACATTTCTGATAATTCCTCTTTATCGATCACACCATTGCTGTCTTTATCGCACATGTCAAAGATAATGCGCAATTTGTCCTCGGTTTTACCGCGAGAAAATAATAAAACAGTGTCCAAGAATTCCTGAAATTTATTAATGCCTTTAGTAATGCCAGTTTCTATTAGTTACTTTTTCCACTACACATTTTTACGTTTAATAAAAACATGTCTAATCAACATGACATGGATATTTATATTTATCATTTATTTTTCGAATATTTAAATATTAGAATTTTTACAAGTTTCATCTTTCATTATATTAAACACTATATTATTTATATCGTCGATCAATAAATCATTTCACGTTGGGATTGTAAGTTTTTTAATATTAATTCAAGTAAGTAGTGGAATTCATTATCGTTGTATTAGGTGTACAATTTAGTTCGGTCCGTTTACAAAAGATGGCTCTAGGTGCTATAAATGGTTGACGGCGACAGCTGATTTTTGCTGTATCGTGAAGTGTCAACATCTGTCAACCAAATATTGCTTACAAGCCTTTGAGTTTTCCACAACAAGTTTAATTTTTACTGCGTTGAAAATGTCGAGTTTCGTTCCAAATAAGCACCATTTGCGGGAAGTTTTGATTTTCTGTTTCAATTGGAAGAAAAGTGCAGCTGAAGCGCATCGAATGCTTGTGGAAGTTTATGGTGAATCTGCGCCGTCGGATAAATCTTGCAGAGAATGGTTTCGACGATTTCAAAGTGGTGATTTTAGTGTTGAAGACAAAGAGCGGGTCAACCGAAAAAGTTTGAAGATGAAGAATTAGAAACATTACTCGATTAAGATTCGTGTTAAATGCAAAAAGAGCTCGCAAGAACATTGGAAGTTACTCAACAAGCTATTTCGAAACCGCTCAAAGCCGCGGGATACATCCAAAAGCAAGGAAATTGGGTCCCATACGAATTGAAACCGAGAGATATCGAACGACGATTTTGCATGTCCGAAATGTTGCTTGAACGGTACAAAAAGAAGTCTTTTCTGCATCGAATCATTACCGGGGACGAAAAATGGATTCACTACGACAACCCGAAACGCAAAAAATCGTATGTAAAGCCCGGCCAACCGGGAACATCAACGCCGAAGCCGAATATCCATGATGCCAAGGTAATGCTCTGTATTTGGTGGGATCAGAAGGGTGTGATCCACTATGAGCTGCTAAAACCTGGTCAAACCATCACGGGAGACTTCTACAGGCGACAATTGATCCGTTTAAAGCGAGCTATAGCCGAAAAACGTCCAGAATATGCGACCAGACACGAGTCCATAATCTTTCACCATGACAACGCTCGGCCTCATGTTGCTGTTCCGGTTAAAAACTATTTGGAAAATAGCGGATGGGAAGTTCTGGCTCACCCGCCTTATAGCCCAGACCTTGCCCCTTCCGACTACCATTTGTTTCGATCGATGCAGAACGCTTTGACTGGAATACACTTCACTTCAGAACAGGGTATCAAAAATTGGCTCGATTCATTCTTGGCTTCAAAAGATGAACGCTTCTTCCGCGACGGAATCCATAAATTGCCAGAAAGATGGAAAAAAGTAGTGGCTAGCGATGGACAATACTTTCAATAATGTATTAATTTATTTTATTATTCAAATAAATGCGTTTTTCAAGCAAAAAAACGGACCGAATTAAGTTGTACACCCAATAACATTTTATTTTCTTGCTCTATAAATTTTGTATAATTCTCCTTTTTATATAATAACAATTATTATTATTATTACAAATGTATAAACAAATATATAAATATAAACTTATATCAAATTTGTAATTTTGAAAATCGAAAACAATCTGTACGATATGTGATCAAATAAAGTATAATAGTAAAAATAATTAAAACAAAAAATGACCTATACCTGGAAGGAAATTCTACCGTCGCCATCTTTATCGACGATATTGAACATTTTCTTTACAAAAACTGCATCAGGTCGCATACCAAGGGCGCTCGCAAATTCGCTCTTAGAAAGAGATGTACGCATTACGGTAACGACTTCACCAGTGTCACTATCTTCCGATCGACGTCTTCGTTCGCCGGGCCGTAAACCAAAAGTCAAAGCATATGCTTCTCTGAAGAACTAAAGATAAATTTATCGCATATACGGTATCATCGAAAATATAATTATTTTATATATAATAATAATTAATTTTTTAAATTTGTTTGCATATGTATTATAAAGAGAAAAATGTATTATAACATATGTATTATAAAGAGAAAAGTGAATTGCATGTTTTAGAAATAGTTAATATATTCTTATATATAATATCATACTTACAGTGAGTTCAAAAAGTCTTCGTACACTAGGAATTTTCACAGAAAATAGTTTATCTCCGTATAATAATAAGTAATAAACAAATAATCGGTTTTACATACAATAAAGTCTCTCTTTCGTAACAATATACCATAAATAAAACTTATAAATTAATAAATATTATACTCAAAAATGACAAAAGAACGAAATATAGTGATTTAGTAATACGCAGAAAGTGTTTGTACAATATTCGAATTGAATGTCGCTTGCGAATGGCATCTCTGAGCGTTATCTAGGGAGAGGAGAGTGTCGTGAGCGTCGAGCGTCAGGTAGCTCAGTGGTTTAGAGCAGTTGCCCGGCAAGCGAAAGACCCGGGTTCGAGTTTCGGCCTAGCAAGACTGCGTTCTCGATATTTTTCTCTCTCTGAAACGAAAAGATGCGCAGATCTCGAACGCACGGCGTCCCGCCGCCACCTAGTACATCCTTTTCCTTCTATGTTCTTCCGTTCGCAAGCGACAATACAATATTCTGACTAGAAACAAAGCAAAATGAAAAAACAAAATCATATTAATACTTTGTATGATAGCTTTTAGCTTTTATAACAGCTTGTAGACGTTTGGACATAGAATGAACCAATTTGGATGTGTCAGATGCTGTAATTGAGTTCCACTCCTCTTGTAGTGCTTGTCTTAAGTCATTCTTGCTTGAAATATATCTTTTTCTTATTTTATTTTCTAGAAGACTCAACAAATGTTCTATAAGATTTAAATCAGCTGATTGGGGAGGTGTTTCAGCTGTTTAGATGTGTTATAAAAGAGCCATAACTTAGTATTTGTGGCTGTGTGTTTGGGGTTATTATCTTGTTGAAATATAAAATCATTTGGGAACCTCATTTTTTCGGCACTGGCATGGAGATTATTTTTCAAAATATTTATATACGCTTTGTGATCCATAGTACCATGGATGAAATGAATATTTCCTACACCAGAAGCACTCATGCAGCCCCAAAGTAACACAGAGCCACTTCCGTGTTTTACAGTGGGTATCAAATTTTTTGGCTAAAGTTCAGCATTTTTCTGACGTCATACCTTTTGGTTCCCGTCCGATCCAAATAAGTTAAACTTGCTTTCAACCATAAAAATGATCTTATTCCAAAATTCTAGAGGTTTTGTTTGATATTCACGAGCGAATTCTAAACACTTCTTGCGATTGGTTTCATTAATCCAATACTTCTTTCTGGCTACTCGTCCATGATATCCCTCTTTGTGTAATATGTTCCTCACTGTATTTACAGAGACGTTGACTTGTCTTTTCAGCAATTCCGCAACTATCATGGGGACACTAGTTTTCGGATCTTTTTTTAATTTAACGTATGATAAATCGTTTGTCGTTGTCCAACAAGACAGACGGGCATCCACTTCTTGCATTGTTTTTTACTGTTCTGGTCTTGTCAAAGCAGTTAATAATATTCTGTATTGTAGAACGCGGTCTCCCAATCAGTTTTGATATTTCATTTAATGACTTGCATTGATTATACAGTCTAATAAGTTGTCTTTCGTCCGCGGTAGTCTTGCTTCTTGTTCGACCCATTTTCATCAAGTAGAGAACGACTGTGAAATTTCGCGTCAATATATAAAGCCGAACAAGGCTCAAATATAAATAGACAAGAAATGTAAACATACGATATGTGTTCCTTACCTAAGATAAGTTTTTATCACCGATATCATTGGTGTACGAACACTTTCTGCGAATTACTAAATTACTATATTTCGTTCTTATATCGTTTTTGAGTATAATATTTATTAATTTATAGGTTTCGTTTCTGGTATATTGTTAAGAAAGAGAGACTTTATCATATGTAAAAACGATTATTTGTTTATTATTCATTATCATATAAAAATAAACTATTTTCTGTAAAATTCCTAGTACGAAGTGTACGAATTCCTAGTGTACGAAGACTTTTTGGACTCACTGTAAATAAATATTCAATGTCTAATGAATTCTTAGGTGTATTCGTAAATACACTACACTATACTATACTATAAGAGAAATATCCTTAACCTTTTGAAGACGGAGCAGCGCGGAGCTCTCTAAACACTCGGTATGGCCGATATTTATCTAATTGTTCCTATTCTGAGCAGATATATACCCGCAGGCCACAGCGATGGTTTTCATTGATCAAATATATACACCAACAATATTCTAAAGGTTAAAAACAAACCTGTTCGAGCTTCTTTTGTCGACGTTCTTTGGTTTCCGCTTTTGCAAGCATAATATCCCGCGCGATTTTAGTGAGTGTGAAATGCTTTTTTTGTGACGCCAAGAACGCCTCCAATTTCGCAATAAACTTTCTACGTGAAGCCAGCGAATCGAGTTCAAGGACAAGGTCGTAATCGCGTGGTATGCGTAACAGCACTAAGGCCTTACGATGTCCACTTTCGCTCTCCTGAAATCACAATTAATTATTACTGGCTGTACGATGTGAAGTTATGAATCAGTCGCTACTTAAAGAAACGTAAGAGTAGAAGCTCAGTGTAGATCAGTGCGTAATAACATAGATAGTCATATTTCAGTATATTATCTGCTTAGTGACTAATACGAATATACATAACTGTGTCTTCATATAACTAGAATTTTATCAGTAATAAAAGTATAAAAGAATAAAAGTATAAAAGTATAAAAGAGGTCACTTCCGATGCTATGAAAATTACGGCAATATTCTGATGTGCAAATAGCTATTTATTTTACTAGGAAACAGAAGCGATTAAATTTTTTAAAAGCAAAAATTATTATAGTGATAGAAAGTAAATATTTTTATTAGAATTATGTAATAAGTACGTAATTCTTAAAACAAACATATTTAAAATATATTGTTTTATTATAATATTATCACAAGATATACATTAGATGTTTGTATATTATGTTTAATATCTCTCTGTCTATTTGAGTAAATAAAATTATCTAATTAACATATACGATTATAAATTATTTCAATCAATTCAATCTCGATAATTTCGAGGATTATTGGTGTCAATTATTATATTTATATATAAGTAACATATTTTTCAATAATTTTTCACAAACTTAATTTATAACTTCTTTAATTAATTCAAAATAAATACTTCTTTAACCAAAATTTTTATTCAAATACATCTTTCTTTACGTTTCTTTCATTTTTAGCATTAAATATTTTACATATTAATTTCAAAATAAAATTTTATTAACATAAAATATTTGTATTGGAAATAAAAAAAACGTTTTAAAGTTAAATGTAACAGAGACATTCCATCTTGCAAATTAGTAAAGATTTGAAGAAAACACAGAAAATAAATTTTTCTTTTTTTATTTTTTCGTGAATTTTTTCGATTCCTTTCCCAATGATAGAAAAATTCATGCATGTTTGGTTAGAACCTGTCACATTTGTTTCTTTACATAAACAAGATAATTACATACATTTAACTGAAAGTAAATAAATCCAGTAAACAATCTATTAGCAGTCTGACAACAGATTGAATATGACCTGTCGACAAATCTGTAGTCTTTTGTATCCGCAATTTGTAGTTGTTTTGTCGACAGAGTTTGCAAACTGATTGACAGCTCCCTTATAGAAATATCATACTAAGAATCATTGATAATTACTTATTATCTAGTATTTTTAATACTGAAAATAAGTAATTATCAATGATTCTTAGTATGATATTTCTATAAGGGCTGATTATATTTGTATCCTATATATTTTTGTTTCATTATATTACAATTTTATATCAATTATATAGTAATCACTATATTATTACAGAGAATGTTTTTATACTGTTGAAAGTACTTATTAAAACTTGAGTTTATGATAACACTCTTATTCTTGTATGTTTTTACTTCACAATCTTTGACGTTAAAGTTTCTTTTTTCTATTTATTTATAATAATCTTAAGTATAAGTAAAAACAAACATAAAATTTTTACTAATATAAACTAATTTGACTAAAAAACGAAAATATTTACTTGTTTAAAATATGTATTTAAAAATATTTACTTATTGGTGTATAATTATACCACACATAAATAAATAAATGAAACCATAGTTTATTCTTTAAATAAAATAAAATATTTTTTAAAAATTTTTTCTTTAAGTAACAAAATATTTTTTAAGTAATTCTTTAAGTTACAACAATTCTTCTAAAAAAAAAACAATTTTTCGCAAAAAACTTTTTTTCCTGTTTTTTTCCAGCGATTTAAAAAACCAGCTTCGTTAAAACTATACAAATTAGTACCAGAGAATTAAACAATTAAAGAAATTGAAAATAAAAAATTAGAATAAGAAAGTTAGAAGTAAAACATCCGCGCGATGGTATAACTTTTAGATGTTTTATTTAAATATAATATATATTTTTAATATATAACTAATGTTTTTATTTATAATTATAAAGAATACAAACGTCTTGCGTCTCTCTCCCTCTCTCTCTCACCTCCATAGTTATAGTGTTAACACCGCTAAAGTCGAATGTACGTAGTTTCTCCCCCTTTCGATCGACGATGTGCAAAGCCGCTTCTGGCCCAAATTTCACTTTTACGAGACGACGATGGTTCGCGTGCAGCCATTCACGTACAATCATCTTATCAACACAGATGCGACCATCATTTCGCTTTTGAATTGCCTCTTGAAGTATCTTTAATCTTCGCCGTCTTCTATTCTGCAACTTTACCAGCCCGTATCCTGCACCGGCGCACAGAATTGGTACGAATCCAAGGAAGACGCAAACGTAGATGTAGACGAATTCGCTACCCTATGATATGTATTTTCACAGAAAACTATGTTAAGTTTTCGAAAATTTTTCTATATATCCTTTTTGAATTTTATATTGTATAAGAGCTGCAAACTTTAGCTTTATTTTTAAATAAAAGTAAAATTTAGGGTTGTTTTGAATCAATTCCACAATTAAGATTGCAATTAAAGAAAGAAAAAAATTATTTTAAATTAATAAGAAGAAAAATGGAGATATTAAAGAAGTTCTATGCTTGTGTTACAACATATTATTTCATATATGCGCGTGCATGTTTTTAGCTTTTCATTTAAAAGATCAATTATCAACTCTTTAAAATTATACAATAAGTGCTCACTTTGCAGCTATTATTATTTTCCTTAAAGAATACGTTTCAGCACAGATAAAAACATCAACATTATGCGACATGCATGATCCATCACCAGTTTTCTCAGATAAAGACAATCATTTATGCATTACAGGTGATTACCTCAAAATAGTCGTAGCGCTGTAAAGGAACACAAGACTCGAGTATCGTTGAATTTAATTGGAAAGGTTGAGGACACGGATCGCCTTTGTACCAAACGAACACTTGCTTCTGTATCGCATTAGATGATATACTGGTCGCGTTCGTGATTACGTCCGAAAGTAAGGTACGACGGATTTCTTTGATCTCGTTCCTAGTAAAAATACTAACAAACAGAGTTGTTACGAAAAAATTAATAGAGAAAATTTGCACGATCAATTTAACCAGTTATACATACATTCTTATATATGCATATAATTTATTTCAAATAAAATTCGCGTTCTACACACACATGCATGTATGTACGTACGCACGTACAATTTTTATGCAATACGGCATATTTGTGGAAATTAAGAGGAGCTAACTCACTCACCCATTTTCTTCATTCTCGAACCAGAACCTATCGGAATCCCGCAAACGAAGAAATTGTTCTTTTATGACTGTGGTAAAGAGTTCACCGGGTCCATCCTTGGATTCAAGCATGCCGCCAACATAAATATCGACATTGTTGAGATTGTTAGAATAAACTTCAATAAGCGTACGCAGTAACGATGGGTTTTTATTGAATAATTCCGGGTTGATTTCATTCCACGTTTTCCGTCGAGCTAATTTGAAACGCACTCTGGCTGTGTTATAGTCTGGCAGACCATTGTCTCGACCTCGCATGATATTTAGCGCGCCAAGATCTCTACGCGAGAATTCCATTGGACCGAACAAATTGTTGCGAATATCGGTACCGAGAAGATTATCCTCTTTTTCCGCTAATTGCGATGCCATGCCCATCAACAATTCCTCAATCGTGCTATTAGCTAAAATCTCCTACGAGCAGTCTATTATTACGATTGATTCTCGAAAAAATTTAGATTTACTTTTATTTCAATCTCATAGTTTAGAGAGAGAATCCATTATTCGTTGTAACTCTTCTTAACTTTTTAAATTCAACGTTAAATTTCTCTTAATTTTAATTGTGTTTTAATTAATTTTACTTGTAGTTTTAGAAATTAAAGTATTTTTTTATTTAAATAAATAATTAATAAAACGCACTTACATTTGAATCCCACCATGTAGAACATAATCTAATAGCTGGTTCACCCATGTTGGTCCTTCTGTATTTACAGTTTTCATCTCGTCGATAAATACCTGGTGGTATAAGGGTATGACCGAAACGAAAAGCGGCGCTTTGAAATATGTGGCTTATACCCGGATGCAAATCTGGTTTGTAGCCATTGTAAGATGGCAGGTCCTCATTTAGTAACACCGGAAGATATTCATAAAGAATAATATTCTGTAAGATCGACAAATTTTGTATACAAATTTTGTATACAAATAATCGATATAAATATCAACATGCGCGCAAAATTTATTGTAATTATGTAATACGAGCGATTGTATTTAAGACCTCATTAATTGTTCTCAATTAATTCTCTAATTCTTCTATTATATTTGTTCATAATTTTATATAAAATTATGAATATTCTTCTCCTCTCTCTTTCTCTCTCTCTTGCCCCCTTCCCTCTCTCTTTCACGCATGCTTTTTGTACTAAAAATAAGTAATTTAGTATACTTATTGAATATTTATTTAAAAAGCAACCAGAAGTAATATATATCAGAAGTAAATATATACTAGAAGTAAATATATCGTAAATTCACCTGTATTGTTCCAATGACTATTCGACGAGCTTTCTGAAAAACATTCTCATCGGACATATTAGGATGCTCTTTTTGTACACGAGCGGCTACAACGTTGTGATACCGATAAAACAAAATGCCTAGAGTCAACAACGGTGGATGCTGATTCGTTCTTGGGTCTCCGAGAACTATATAATATAATTAATTGTCAGATGCTTTTGCAAGAGTCGGAAAATTAATTGCAGAAACAGTTAAAACAAAAGGTATAGAATATGGACATGATTAAATACAATAATTATTCAGTGCAAAAACAATAACGTAAAATAAAAACAAAGTAACAGAACAACGTAGTGATGTCCGAAATTATTAAATATCAGATGTTTATATATTACAACAGTGATCTGTCTATTTTGAAATAAAGTTTGCATACGCAAGTACGTTATTTACTTACGATATAGTCGCTCCGGGCTAAGCATTCGCATAACATGCGGGACCGCGTGATTGAAGAGAGGCGCGCGCATAGTGTTTCTCACGGGAAATTGTCTCGTTTGTTCCATGAGAAGACTGCCGTTTTTGAAAGTGCGCATTATGTTGGCCCATGCCTCGCTGCTCGAATAGACGAAACTACCATCAATCCAGCTCGTCACTTTATTTATCTGCAACCTCACGTATACAAAGCTTATTTCTCACGATTTCGTCTCAGAATCTTAGTAGCGTGATATAACCGCGTATTAGCGTTTCGAATGAGAGAATGCGATTTTAATAATTATGTGATCTCGAAAACGGATCTACAATTCGAGAAAATTGCGAATTACCTGCTCCCGTGGACTATTAGGACTGCGCCCGGTTTGACGATCGTAATCCGCTCGCAGAAATGGAATATACTTGTTACCTTGACACTCCTTGTCGAAAACCGGATCGCATTTGTCTACGTCGATCCGATAAAATTCTATGGGACAACCATTTTCGCTAGCCATAATTATCTCCGATGTGACTAGCTGTCCTAAAAGGATATCAACAAAACTGATGCGAGTAATATCAATCCAAAAAAAAATTCTATGACATCAGCGATGTACAATACCGCAAACAAAAGATACATTTTCATACATTATGTATATTAAAGCTCAAGCTCGAGTAACACAATTTCTTAAAATTTCAAAGACCTTATTTAATATACATATATGTACCTAGGGAAGATCTCTATACGAGATCGGATAGACGTCTGCTAGACAGAGACGTTTGTTAGACGTTAAGCGTCTAGTTTAAAACAAAGTCTAGAGATATTTAATTTAGACGCCATATGTACTTTTGTTATTGTATTTTCTTAGAGACACAAAAAACTTAATATTTACACAAGAGTGGGTTAAATATTTTAATAATACATAATGTATTATTATAATGTACTGCGATTTAATAATACTTGGAAATACAATATATTATAATGCGTGATAAACTTAATATTATTTTAATAAACCGTACTTTAATATTGTTTTAAGTATTATTGCAGCATACATTAGAAAAATCTTGAACTATCTGTCTACGAAAACTATGTGTTTATTATCTATATAGGGGAACCTGGGGCATAATGGATCCATGAGATATAATGGGATATACAATAGTTGATATCTTTTTACAAAGATGCTATCATGTAATAAAATATTATGCAATAATTACTGTTAATTATATCTTGCCGTATGCTGTTATAAGTTGTTATATTAATTTTAGCTGAAAGTTATTAAAAATTGTTTAATGCGCTCTCCTCACAGCACCAAACATTGCAGTAAGGTTATGGGTAAGTTATAAGCTTACATATTTTAATGAGCACGTTACTGCAATCTGTCCTTAACCTTGCAAGATAACCTTACATTATAATATTGTCATAAAATTAATATAATCTTTAATATTTCAGCAAACTTACATGTAATTATTCCACTTTCTGTGTATCTTGAAAATATTACACAATTGAAATATATTTTATTAATAATCACTAATCGTATATACAACTTTTTTCATATATAAAAATTTTTTTATTAAGAAAGCAAATACAATTAAATTAAATTAAAATATTAATAATAAAATTAAGTCTAGGTTCTATTCAATAGCCGTTTCAAATGCTTTAGTTTTATGTATATCCCTGACTTTTCTTTTATTATATGAAATATTTGGACTACATAATTTATTAATTGTAGTTGTATTAAATAATATTATAAGAAAATTATAATTACTGCATATGGGGATAATAAAAAACGCTTAGTATCAGTTGAAGAAATAGCGCAGCAGCCAAGATGATAAACTAGGAACCTAGAGGTATTTGAGGTCTCGAGTTCGCGTCCGACTAGTACTGAGTAAATTTTCAGGTGTGAAAATAGTAGGAAATCAAATAAAAGTTTCATTTAAAATCAATATAATTTGACTAAGCTGAATATAAATAATATTTCTTTATCAAGAATTTCTTATTAAAAATATTGAAAGGTTCTAGACATATTATATTAACTGTAATATATCGTCCCGTATAAGGTTTATGTAATTTTAATGGAATGAGCATGGACGAACATTTTTATGTTATTGGTTAAGGGTTAGCTTAAATTTGATTAAGGTTAGTGACAGGTTTATTAGCCTCCGTGTAATGTTACCATCTTACAATTTAAGATTGTTGTAACCTTATGACAATATTAATGTGCTGTGAGAGTCACTGTGTTTTCCGCGAGTTGCAGTTTTTCTTAAACACTTGCATAAAGTAAGTAATAATAAAATTCTGTTTTTTATTATTGTAATTCCATTTAAATTATTAAACAATGACCTTTTCTTGTCACTTTAGTAAAGAATCTGTGCAAATATCGATTTGTCTATGATGTTTTATATTATTTCCAATAAACTTATATACTTCGAGGCATAACGGGTACTAATTTGTGCGTTATGTTCTTAAGATTTTATTTTTTCTCTTCATACTATAAATATATATGTTGTTTTGCAAATTTTATACCAAATATTAATCACAGATATTACACGAAACTTCAATTTTTATTTATATTTTAATGACAGAAATATACACATGTATTGTAACAAGAAAAGTATTATTAATAAAAAATTTTTAGAAATGCAATATTGTATTCCTACTTATATTATGTGTTCCAAGTCACTTTTAAGCAATTTTGAACATTAATTTTTGAAAAATAAGCAAGTTTTGTAAAGTATCCCATTATACCCCGCACACTGAAGAAAATTTTTTTAATTATAATAAATACATTAGCTTAAATTTGATTAACTTTATTTAATTAAATAATACTTTGAATGTAAAACCTTCTTGTTTAATTAAAGAAAATGGAAGTATTAAAATTAGCAAGTAACATTTTGTTGAACTGTTTACTTGAATTAAACACAGGTTTTCTAAAATGCAATGCAGGTTTGTTGAAATGTAGGAAATGGATTCTTAAAATACTAAATACGAATTTCATAAATCTAAAAATGATGTATTAGTAAATATTTGTTTCGATTTTACTTTTCAGAGTTTTACAAATAATAAATGAAAAGTTAAAAAAATATTTTTTACACGAATTAAATAAAAAAAAACATTATTTTTTAAGTGTCATTTATTATATTTAAGGAAACCTTTATTTAAATGAAGGTAATATATAAATTTTATTCAAATATACGTTTCTTTAAATATAATAAACTCTAAAAAAAATATATTTTATTTTAAACAAACCATTTATTATCTTTAAAATTTTAAAAGCTCTAATTTAGACAAGTGTTTACTAAAATTTCCTTTTTCACAGTTAAGAAATTCAGACTCATTTAAACAATTTATTTATTACATTTTAGCATAACTTATGTTGCAATATAATATATGTATGTTTTATTAAAGCAAACCTTTCAACAAGAAATCTTTTGGTAATTTTAATGCTTTAATTTGCTAAAAATAAACAAGGTCTTATATTTAAAATGTTATTTAAATAAATAGTGCTAATTTCATTTTATTTAAATACATTTATTAAATTTAAGAAAATTTTTTCTCAGTGTCTATATTTAACGAAAACAATTACGTTATTCGAGTAAATAATTCGTTTTCCAAATTTTGAAAAATATTTTTTTCTTACAAATAACATTTTTTTATTTAAGTAAATTAACAAAAATATGTGAAAGGCTATGCGTCATATCTTTCATATTATTAATAACTATTAATCTAATATTATTAATGACTGTCAAATGATCAGTCAAATCTGAGATACAAATATAAATAAAAATACAAATATAAATACAAATATAAATATAAGAAAAAAATTTACTAAAACAAAGAAAAATTAGTTTTTTTTTATAAAAAAGCAAATGTTTTTGTTATTAAATAAATTATTCTTAACTCTTAAGAAATTACTATGTAACTATCGACACTTGCGTTGTAAATAATGATCACACACTGAAAAAAAATGTATTTAATTCAATTTAAATTGTACTTCGAAAATTTGTTTACCATTGCTGAGATTTCATAATATACGTTGCACGTGAATTGTGGGTAACTCGTGTAACATAATTTTTTTATTGTAATAGTGAAATATAACGCCTTTACAATTTAATTAAAAAATATTAAAATAATATGTTTGATGTGTCTGCACTAAAAAAATTCGTTAAATTAAAGAAATATATTTTGTTAAATTTAATTTCTTAACTTAAAGAAGTATTTGTTTGAGTTTACAAAACATGTAACAAATATAAAGTAATATTTTTTAAATTTGTAAAATGAGCTGTAAAATTATGAGTTTCTAGATAAAAAACGTAATTCCTTTGATTTAAAATACCCATATATAAAAATAAACAAATGATTTCCTTCCAAGAAGAAAATTAGTTTTTTTTTTAATTTAAAAGCTATGTTTAAATAAATATTTGCTTGTTTTAAAAATAAATGAAATATAAATAAATCATTTTATAAATCTAAATAAATTATGCTCTATTATTAACCGGTAACAGGTACAGTGGGGTCCCAGGGACCCAAACTAATTTTACTTTCGTGATAATTCCTAAACTATCCACTATATGGCGCTAATATTTTCAGTACCTTTCGAGTAACAGTTTTCAGTGTGACATAAGAAAAGATCATCGAGTTATTTGTAAGTAGCTACGAATTATATGCATTTGTTTTTCGTCAGGAGGTCACAATGACGCCACTCCCTTATAGAAATATCATACTAAGAATCATTGATAATTACTTATTTTCGATATTAAAAATACTGGATAATAAGTAATTATCAATAATTCTTAGTATGATATTTCTATAAGAGCTGTACCGTTAAGGTTACTTTTATGAAAATAATTTTCTTAATCTTTAGCTCAATATGACTCATTCTTCATGCAAAAGAGTAAAAGCTCTTTCAGTAGTAGAACCTGAACTTAAGAGGCGTCTTACAACTCAATATATTCATAAGCCATTATGTTTAATAATTTCATCTATTTTAAAAATTGAAGAAACTGAAAGATCTAAAATTATTTTGCCATTCAGAGTAAGATATAATAAATGTCCTAGAAATAAAGATATGAAGTCCAAAGAAGTATATGTTAGATGCAATAAACCAGTATGCACCAAGTGTGCAAGCACTATCTGTAACGATTGCATCTAAAAACCCTGTAAGATTTTAATATTGTATTTAATTTAACAATACTTGTTTATATTTTTTATATAATCTATAATTTGTGGATTTAGATTAAAACATAAATTTTTTTTCCGATTATTTGTCTTTCAATGTATTTTATTTCAACACTGTCCACATTGTGTTCATTTTATAATCAGTTAACGTTTTCTTTTAGATTACTGAAAAACTGAGATTGTTATTATACATGTCTAGCTGTAATAAAACATTCGTAAAGTATTATTTTTGAACTATAAAGCGTTTTTCTTTCTACCTTTTATTATTATGTTAAAAATGGCAAAAATTTATTGGGGTTCGCTGGACCCCACTGTACCTGTAGCTTGACTAAAAAGACACTGTATCTGTTACGGGTTAAAAGTATCTTTTTTATGTTTTAAATTAAGTTTCTCTCACTATCAGAAAACAATTTATTTAAATTAACAAAATAATTTATTTATATTGGGAGTACAAATTAGTTCGGTCCGTTTTTTTGTGGTCAAAAATGCATTTATTTCAGAACAAAATGAATGAAAGTACTGTCAGATTAATCAAAGTACTGTCCATCGCTAGCTACTACTTTTTTCTACCTCTTAGGCAATTTTCGAATTCCATCTCGAAAAAATGTCTCGTC
This sequence comes from Odontomachus brunneus, assembly GCF_010583005.1. Taxonomy (NCBI): domain Eukaryota; kingdom Metazoa; phylum Arthropoda; class Insecta; order Hymenoptera; family Formicidae; genus Odontomachus; species Odontomachus brunneus. Next base: position 332,253 of record NW_022639637.1, read on the forward strand.
TTTTGAGCCAATCCAAGTTAGGAGCCAATTTTCGATTTTTGCGAAAGAAGTGAACCAGTGACCTGCTAAATCGTGCTGCATCCGTCGGAACAATCAGTAATCAGAAGGAGCAATGTCCGACGAATACAACGGGTGCAGTAAAATATTTCACTTGAACGTTTTCAACTAATTTTTTACGACTTTTGCGACATGAGGCCGAGCGTTATTATGCAGAAAAATAACTTTGTCATGTCTTTGCTCGTATTCCGGCCCTTTTTCTCGTAATGCACGGCTCAAACAAATCAATTGTAGCCTATACCGATAGCCCATAATGGAATTGCCAGGTTGTAACAGCTCATAGTATACAAGACCTTTTGGTCCCACCAGATACACAGCATGATCTTCAAACCATGAATATTCGGCTTTGGTGTTGATGTTGAGGTCAATGGCAACGATTGACCGGGCATAGCGTAGTATTTTTTCTTCTTGGGGTTATCGTAGAATATCCATTTTCATCCCCAGTCATAATCCGATGTAAAAAACTCTTTCTTTGTTGCCTTTGAATCAGCTGCTCGCAAGTGAAAAATCGCCTTTCAATGTCTCTCAGTTTCAGTTCATAAGGCACCCAATTGCCTTACTTGTGAATCATTCCCATGGATTTCAATCGTACGGAAACTACTTATTGCGTAACTTCCAATGATTTTGCAAGCTGCTCTTGCGGATCTTCATCGAGTAATGCCTCCAATTCTTTGTTTTCGAATTTTTTTGGCTGTCCAGAGCGAGGCTTGTCTTCAACGCTGAAATCATTATTCTTGAAACATCGAAACCATTCCCTACATAATTTATCAGTTGGAGCATTGTCATCATAAACTTCTACAAGCATTCGATGCGCTTCAGCTGCACTTTTCTTCCAATTAAAGCAGAAAATTAAAACCTTCCGCAAATGCTGCTTAGTTAACACAAAATTTGACATATTCAACACAGTAAAAAACAGGGGTTTTGTATGAAACTCAAAGCGATATAAACTGAATATTATTGACAGATGTCTAACCTCTCTGAAACCACCTGAAATCAGCTGTCACTATGAAACATTCATAACAGCCAGAGCCATCTTTTGAAAACGGACCGAACTAATTTGTACTCCCAATATTTTACTTACTTTTAAAACAAGTAAATATTTTTCAAATATACTTTCAAACATACTCTTTTTAAACATATATTTTACATTTAAAAGTATCTACCCTCTTCTTTTAAATAAATTATTTGTTTTTTTCGTACATGAGTATACCATATAGATATACAATAAGAAGTATCTGTTAATGAAAGTGACAGTGGTGCAGTAGGTAAAATAAACGACTCAAGAGGCAGAAGTCTCAGGTTTGAATCTCAATGGTAAGCAAATTTTCGAAATACAATTTAAATAGCAGTGAGATAATAATGTGTTAAATTCAAGAAAAAATTTCAGGAAAAGATAAAAATATAATATAAAAAGGAACTTTAATTAAAAAAGACTAGCTAAAAAATATTTTTTAATATTAAAAAATATTTCTTTGATATTAAAAAATATTTTTTTAATAGGGAGTGTACATTAATTTTAAGGGATTTTTTTTAGTAAAAATATGGCTTTATTGTGAAAAAATGGTTACAAATTAATTATTCAAAATATTGTCCATCGCTAGCCATTACTTTTTCCCATTTTTCTGGTAATAGGTGGATTCCACGTCGAAAGAACACATCTTTTGAGGCTATCCACGAATTGACTCATTTTTTGGTATCCTCATAAGAATGGAAGCGCTGCTCAGACAGGCCATAAATCATCGATCGAAATAGGTGGTAATCGGAAGAAGTAATATCTGGAGATACGGCGGGTGTGGTAGAATATCCCAGTTAAGCTCTTCTAACGTTTCCTTGACCGGTTTAGCAACATGTGGCCGAGCGTTATCGTGCTGGAAAATCACTTTGTCGTGTCTTCTCGCGTAATCTGACCGTTTTTGCTTCAATCCTCGGCTTAATTGCATCAATTGTTGTTGGTAGCGTTCCTCAGTGATGGTTTCGTTGGGTTGGAGCAGCTCATAATATACTACATCCAGCTGATCCCATCAAATACAGAGCATGAGCTTGGCGCCATAAATATTCGACTTTGCCGTCGATGTTGATGGTTCGCCTGGCTTGCACCATGATTTTTTGCGCTTCGGATTAACATAGCGTATCTATTTTTCATCATCCGTTACGATACGATGCAAAAAACTTTTTTTTCTGTATCTTTGAAGCAACAATTCACAGGTCATTTTACGCTTTTCGATGTCCCTCGGCTTCAACTCGTACGGTACCCAATTTCTTTGCTTTTGAATCATTCCAATGGCCTCCAAATGTCTGGAAATCGTTGATCGATCAACATTTAATGATTCTGCAAGTTCTTCTTGCGCTTGACTCGGGTCTTGATCGAATAAAGCTTCCACTTCCTCATCTTCAAACTTTTTCGGCTGGCCTGGACGTTCCTTGTCTTCCGTGTCAAAATCACCTTTTTTATGGTGTCAAAAGCAGTACTCATATGTTGAAATCGATGAAGTATAATCACCATAAGCTTCCAACAGCATTCGTTGACTTTTCGCAGCACTTTTCTTCAAATGGAAGCAAAAAAGCAAAGATTCCCGCAAATTGCGTTTTGCTAGCACAAAATTCGACATATTCAATGCTCAAAAAAACAATGTTGTTACACTCGGCAAAATGACACATATTGAAAACTAAAGCCACATGATGGTGCTTTGACATGAAGATAGCAACAATGGCTCGATGCGATACAGTACTAGTTACGCCATCTCTTGAAAATCCTTTAAAATTAATGCACACTACTAATACGTTGCATTTTTTTTCTTTGAATAACTATTTTTTTGGAACTAAGGAACATTTCTTTGAATCAAATGTGAAATTTGTTTGATTTTACAAAAATATTTGCTTTTTTATAAAAAAAAACTGCATTTTTATCCCAGTAAATATTTATTCTCTTGTACAAAATGAAACAGTAATATAATAAATATTTACTACGTTACAGGAAATATTTTTTTAAAAGTTAAGACATATTTATTTATTGCAAAAATCATTGGCTTATTTATTACAAAGCTATATTTATATTTCAATAAATTTTTACTTTTAGGAAATATATAAAGCTATAATTTAAACTAATATTTACTACATTGCAGAAAATATTGCCTGCAATTTAATAGTGATTTGGTTCAAAGAAAACTAATTACTTTCAAATTACCTTCAAATAAACTATTTTTTAATATAACAATAAGTATAACTTTCATTGTACAAAACCTTTTTATATTCATCATATTGCTTAAGATTTGCTTAAGACAAAGTAACATTTTCTTTCCATAAACTATTACTATTTCGAAATTATTTTGTTGCAACAATTATTACTTTTGTTCCAATAAACATTTCTTATAATCTGGAAAATACTTCTTGAATTTTATTAATTATTTATTTAATCGAAAATTATTTTTTGGAAGAAAATTAATATAATTGTTTAATTGAAACAAATTATTCTGCAGTACTATGTAAACACATTATTTCTTTAAATTTAATTAATTTTTCTATTTTTTAGTAAATTTTTTTCTCAGTGCATAAACAGCATTATGAAGTTAATGCACGCTTTCAATAAAACAATAATTTCGTCTTTTTAATCAATTCTTTTGCAATAACATTTGTGTTTTTCTTATAGTAGATATTCCAAAGAATATTTTAGTATAAAACCAAATTGATTTATTTATTTTTAATATGTTTAAAATTTGTTTAAACCTTACAGTGCCAATTATATCCTGGGTTCCCCTACTGTGTGTACTACTTAGATATCATGAGGTAAATATATTTGTCATTCTAATAAGTAAACAAAAGGGATTCAAAAGCATTTTTAAGAAATTTCCTACATAGAACTTTTTCAATTACTCACTGAAATGATAGAGATATTTGCTTTTTAATACCTACAACAGCAGTACTGTGGACACATAGCGTAGACAGATAACCTCGGTCACCCTTCTAAATAAAAAAAGTACAGCTTTGTAATATATTGTACTTTAATAATACCTAAGATAAAAGATAATTAAAGCGCAGTACATTATAACGATATATTATACATTATTAAAACTGCTTTATATATATATGAATATATTCACATACAATTATTTTGATTAAAATGTATTAAAAGTTAATTCGACATTGTTTTAAACGTCAATCAATGAATCATTTCTCGCTGTATAGATTACATAAGACGTTTCGTAGATACGTCTATAAAATGTCTATTAGAGGCGTTTAAAAGAACCCTTTCCGTGTTTATCTAAATGCGTTTATAAGACATCTATCCAATGTCGTGTTTCTTCTTGGGTAACAAACACAATAATATAATTATTACATTGCCATAATGTAACGAAATGTAATGTACAATGTAATATGTTGTGGGTTTTCTACAATAAGCTATTAGTCATAAGCCGCAAGCAAATTTATCAATCACAATCGATTATTTTGAACAATTTTTACTTAAAACTTATGACTAATGGCTTATTAAAGAAGTCTCATTGTATGTAACGTACACGTTAGTTGTAATTTCCCATTTAAACGATATTACAGTTATGTAATGCGTAAGTGACATTCATAAGAGAATCGTCAGAACTGATTTTAACCCTTAGCTGGCACTAAAAGCCCTAGCTTAATTCAGCTTAATTCAGCTTCAATTTACTCTATAGTACGAAAATGGTGCTTGTGCCATCATCTGTTGTTTGTCCAAGGAACCCTCTTTCTTCTGGATTATCTAGCGTAATTATAAAAGCGTCAATCTAACTATGGTATTCGAGTGAAACGGAGTGGTGCCATCAGAAACTCCAATGTGCTAGCTATAATTATTCAAAGAATTGTTTTCTGAATTTTTTTTCCATTAGTATTTGTCATCAAGACGTAGAAAAAGGTAAGTACATAATATTGTACGGCATTAATTTGTTTTTTAAAGAGTGTATTATATTATTCCGGTTTTATATATATTAGATAATGTATCAGTTACGACTTCGGCCTATATGTCTGCTATGATAAGATCGTAAGAATAATTTTTGTACATTAATGTGAACATGTATGTGTACATCAAGTAAAATGCATATCTAATAAATAAACAAATATATTTTGAAAAAATAAGTATACTTTGAAAAAATAAGTAGTACTTTTTTGACTAAAATTCATCTTTTCAACTCTCCAAATAAATACCATTTTTGAAACGGCCACTATCAAACTATCTTTTTCCTTAAAATGTTATATCTCAAGAGTGTCACGTTAAATTTTCAGCTCTTAATATGAAAAAATGAAAGAATTATCAATTTTTTAGTAAAAATAGTCATTTTTTCGTTTTTTTTACGTTCTCGAATTTTTTCCATACTCAATATTACATTTTATCAAAATAGTCTATGACATCTTTAAAGTCGATATTTGAAAACTATTTTGGAATTTTTTTAAGTGAAAAAATCAATAGCTTCTACGCAGCAAGCATTTTAGTGATTGCGGTCTCAAACGGCCCAGTGTGCCAGCTATGTGAAGTGTGTTGAAGTGTGCCAGCCATAGACTTAGTACATACAGGGTGAGCAAAAAGTATGGAAATCCTAAAAAATCTAAAAAAATATAAGTTTTACAGAAAT
>NW_022639637.1:337916-341698 GCF_010583005.1 Odontomachus brunneus
CATTTTTTTTATATTACAACATGTTGAATTATTAAATTCAAAATGTTATACTATGAAAAGAAACGTATACATATAAAAATGATTGCAATATTAAAAAAGTTTGCATACATTTTTTGACGAAAGAGACCACTACCTTCTCGCGGTTTCCGTTGAGAAATAATATGTACGTAATTTATTCATAAAAACTAAAACAAAATAATAGAATTATTATAACAAAAATAATTTCATTCTTTTCATTTTCTTACATAAATATTTGCTATTAGCAAAGTAAAAAATATACTAACAATAACAAAATATGTTTTACAAAACAAATAACATTTAATATTTCTCATTAATTTCAACGCTCTAGTATAAATAACTTATTTTTCCACATTAATAACGAAACATGTTTTAAAGCAAAAGATGTATATATTGACCAAGATTGGATTTCTATCAATCATTTATAATTAATACTCTTTCTATTCCTTATTTCTTTAATGTTATTATATATTCATGTGTATAGAATATACTATACGTGCAAATTATTTCATTATATTGTCCTAATAGAACTATTTACAAATTTGTGTAGCTGTTTGTGAAACAATAATCATATTATTTATTTATACAGGATGTCTCGCACTCTCCTCCGAGCATTTAGTGAGGACGTAGAATGGGTTGATATGAACATAAAAGTCCTATACCGTTTTGCGATATTCACAATAATAATCGAGATATTAATTAAAAAAGATTAAGGAAAAACGCACGCTGAATGGTAGAGGACGGACCGGTCGAGTCACAGCGCGGCCCAATAATAAAGCGCACGGATATCGCGTGCGGTGATTGGAAGACAATGCACCACTGCCTATACTTATACCGCTGTGCTCTTACGTCTTGCCGCGCCGAGGTAAGAATAGGCATTGGTGTGAATAGGCATTGTCTTCCAATCCGCGCGCTTTATTATTGGACCGCGCTGTGACTCGAGCGTCCACTCGGTCCGTCCTCTACCATTCAGCGTGCGTTTTTCCTTAATCTTTTTTAATTAATATTTCGACTATTATTGTGAATATCGCAAAACGGTATAGGACTTTTATGTTCATATCAACCCATTCTACGTCCTCACTAAATGCTCGGAGGAGAGTGCGAGACATCCTGTATAAATAAATAATATGATTATTGTTTCACAAACAGCTACACAAATTTGTAAATAGTTCTATTAGGACAATATAATGAAATAATTTGCACGTATAGTATATTCTATACACATGAATATATAATAACATTAAAGAAATAAGGAATAGAAAGAGTATTAATTATAAATGATTGATAGAAATCCAATCTTGGTCAATATATACATCTTTTGCTTTAAAACATGTTTCGTTATTAATGTGGAAAAATAAGTTATTTATACTAGAGCGTTGAAATTAATGAGAAATATTAAATGTTATTTGTTTTGTAAAACATATTTTGTTATTGTTAGTATATTTTTTACTTTGCTAATAGCAAATATTTATGTAAGAAAATGAAAAGAATGAAATTATTTTTGTTATAATAATTCTATTATTTTGTTTTAGTTTTTATGAATAAATTACGTACATATTATTTCTCAACGGAAACCGCGAGAAGGTAGTGGTCTCTTTCGTCAAAAAATGTATGCAAACTTTTTTAATATTGCAATCATTTTTATATGTATACGTTTCTTTTCATAGTATAACATTTTGAATTTAATAATTCAACATGTTGTAATATAAAAAAAATGTTTTAGTATAAAAATTAATATAATATTAAAAAGAACAACTGTTTGCATTTGTAATGATTGTGGATGGAACAGGATAGAACAGGCAGTGAAGATACATAGGAAGAAGAAAGAGAGAGAGAGAGAGAAAGACAGGATAGAAAAAGAATAGAAGAGATAGATAGACAGGTAGATATCGATGACTTTGTGCATAAATTATATGTTTCCTCGCAAACATTCAGTTTGTGAACCGTTTTGATTTATTACTACTTTCTGCTTCACAAACAACTACATAAGTTTGTAAATAGTTCTATTAGAACAATGAATTATTAATGTTTTGAGAAAACTCAATTGAAAAATTCATGAAACTGTGAAGCTACAAATAAGGTAATTATTTACTTTAAGGGACACACCTTCGATGACCTTGATCTTGATATATATTATCAAGGACACTCTCCTAAGTAATTTTCTAAAAAGTTTTAGCTGTCGCTCGTTGTTTATTAAAAAGTTATAAAAGTATATAAAAGTATATAAAAGTTGCATAAAATGAATGTAATTTTTGGACACCGTATATACAAAAACATCGAATTTGTAAGGTAGGAAGATACCTGCTGCACACACACACACAATGATAGCCGGCAAGCGCCTTGCCCGCCCGATAGGGCATTCGGATACACACAATGTGTGTATGTTAACGATACACAGTATCCAGAAATTGTTATAAATTTTTCTAACTTCTTTCATCAATAACTTTTTAACAGATAATGAGCGACGTCTAAAACCTTCTGAAGGTTACTTAGGAGAGTGTCTTTGATATATATCAAGATCAAGGTCATCGGAGGTGGATCCTCTAAAGTAAATAATTACCCTTATGTACTTGAAACAAAATTTGTTTACATTTCAAATAATATTACTGTATTGTTTACATATTATTAATAATATAACATATATTGTTTATAATATGTTAACTATGTGTTCATATTATTTGGTTTACATGTTTTGGTTGAAGTAAAGTAAAGTTGTGTCAAAATACTTTTCAACACTACTATACAATATTTATACACAAAGCCATCGATATGAAGAATAAAACATAGAAAAAGATATGAAGAAAAATTCTGTTTTTCCGTGACCGCGGCTATCATCACCGCTTGTGGCGTTTCGCGAAATATAAACACAAGTCGATCGCCTATGTCCGAGAGGGATTATTTTCTCCATCAAAGTATTAATAGTTTCTAATTGCAAAGAACCTCGCACGTTTCATATTAAAGAAATAACTCCGATGGAATAGCTTTATTTTTAAATACGTTGTACTGATTATAATTTAGAACAAATGTCTCCTTTGCCACATTCACATAAAATCAAAAGATAAATAGATTTAGAGTTTTGAAGTCATAGAACTTAAATATCTGTCATATCTCATTCAGATAATTTTTTTTTTATATGTAATATGTATACATACGCTTGTGCTCTTGAATGTTAGTCGTGTGTGTGTATGTGTGCGTGCGCGTGTACGTGTGTTGGGTATGTATGTATGTGACGTGGCGGCCCGAGAGGCGCCCGTCACAAGGCACGACTCCGCTCGGAACATTTTTGCGTGCGCTATGTGTCTCGGGTTGCGAGTATCGGAAGCGAAATCAAAAGGCATCAAACGAAAAGATTAGAGAAGGTTTGCGAAATAGTCAAGATAGTGGTCTAGTCCTCGCGTCCCTAAAACAGTGTGCCCCAAGCTCCCCGTGCTAATCTGGAGAAATGGAAGTCAGCAGGACGACGAGGGACACTAGGGACCGACCTACGACACCGCTCTCGCCGATCGTCAAAGGAAAAGGCACTCGGGTAAGGAACTTAAACTCTCGCTATCTATAAGACATTGTTGCCGTCCCGATTTCGGTTTTTCACTGCCGTGTTTAACCTTATAGCTAGCTGAGTGACGCGTCGAGGAAGGACGCGAGAGGAAGAATGAGAAGGACTCGGGCTGAGATAGACGTCAGAGACAAACAGCTGACGACCAACAGGATAAACACGGAGCGGTCAGGTGTCGCGTGAACAACACGCTGACACCGACTACAACAAC
>NW_022639637.1:341708-346042 GCF_010583005.1 Odontomachus brunneus
TTTAAGTGAAAAAATCAATAGCTTCTACGCAGCAAGCATTTTAGTGATTGCGGTCTCAAACGGCCCAGTGTGCCAGCTATGTGAAGTGTGTTGAAGTGTGCCAGCCATAGACTTAGTACATACAGGGTGAGCAAAAAGTATGGAAATCCTAAAAAATCTAAAAAAATATAAGTTTTACAGAAATATGTTTCAAATAAAAGTTGTAGGATTTAAAAAGGTCTATTCAATAGTCTCATCAGTTTGACCCTGGCTGACGTCGTTAAGGTGAAGTCAAAATCACCTTAAATTTTTTGAATGGAAGACCCCATACATTATCACATATTCTTATAGCTTATCTCGAGAGCTTTGCAAAACACTATAATAAAATATTTTTTCGTTAAGAACTTTTCGAGTAATAACACTTGAAATTTCCAGTACTTTGACATAGAATACAAAATATCTTGTAAAATATTCATCTTTCGATTATCTTGCCTTAATGTTTTTTTGCACAGAATAATGAGACAAATTAATTCGCTTAAAAAAACAAAAAATTTTTTACATAATAAACAAAAAAATTTTGTGTACTTTTTTTGTTTTTTTTTTAAGTTGATGAGACTATTGAATAGGCATTTTTAAATCCTACAACTTTTATTTGAAACGTTTTTCTGTAAAACTTATATTTTTTGAGATTTTTCAGGGTTTCCATACTTTTTCCTTACCCTGTATAGACTGCGTACTGAATTGAGCGAGTGTCACAGAATAGAGAGAGATAGCATGCTTTGAATCATCATTCTATCTTTTTCTAATGACACGTGGTGGGGCACTTCAGCCAGTGTCAGAAACTTTGGCCTTCGAGCAGCACGCGAGCAGCACGGGAGGGGATACGCATACACTCACGCGACCGTGTCCGGGAGCGAACTGTGCTTCGGGCAACTTCGGGTGTTAGACAAGGGCGAATGTATCATTTATTGTCTCTTTCTCGCTCGGTGTACGGGCTAAGCGCTCATAGCGAAGTTTTCGTTGTATCTCGCGAGTCATATGGCTGTCTCTCACTCACTTACTCTATTTCGCTCGTTCGCTCACTTTTCTTGTGTTCTTACTGTTTCATTAAATATATATTGATTATATAAAAGTGGATTATATATACAGGGTGTTTTACACTCTCCTCTGGGCATTTTGTGAAGACGTAGAATGGGCTGATCTGAACATAAAAGTCCTATACCGTTTTGCGAAATTCGCAATAATAATCGAGATATTAATTAAAAAAGATTAAGGAAAAACGCACGCTGAATGGTAGAGGACGGACCGGTCGAGTCACAGCGCGGCCCAATAATAAAGCGCACGGATATCGCGTGCGGTGATTGGAAGACAATGCACCACTGCCTATACTTATACCGCTGTGCTCTTACGTCTTGCCGCGCCGAGGTAAGAATAGGCATTGGTGTGAATAGGCATTGTCTTCCAATCCGCGCGCTTTATTATTGGACCGCGCTGTGACTCGAGCGTCCACTCGGTCCGTCCTCTACCATTCAGCGTGCGTTTTTCCTTAATCTTTTTTAATTAATATTTCGACTATTATTGTGAATATCGCAAAACGGTATAGGACTTTTATGTTCATATCAACCCATTCTACGTCCTCACTAAATGCTCGGAGGAGAGTGCGAGACATCCTGTATAAATAAATAATATGATTATTGTTTCACAAACAGCTACACAAATTTGTAAATAGTTCTATTAGGACAATATAATGAAATAATTTGCACGTATAGTATATTCTATACACATGAATATATAATAACATTAAAGAAATAAGGAATAGAAAGAGTATTAATTATAAATGATTGATAGAAATCCAATCTTGGTCAATATATACATCTTTTGCTTTAAAACATGTTTCGTTATTAATGTGGAAAAATAAGTTATTTATACTAGAGCGTTGAAATTAATGAGAAATATTAAATGTTATTTGTTTTGTAAAACATATTTTGTTATTGTTAGTATATTTTTTACTTTGCTAATAGCAAATATTTATGTAAGAAAATGAAAAGAATGAAATTATTTTTGTTATAATAATTCTATTATTTTGTTTTAGTTTTTATGAATAAATTACGTACATATTATTTCTCAACGGAAACCGCGAGAAGGTAGTGGTCTCTTTCGTCAAAAAATGTATGCAAACTTTTTTAATATTGCAATCATTTTTATATGTATACGTTTCTTTTCATAGTATAACATTTTGAATTTAATAATTCAACATGTTGTAATATAAAAAAAATGTTTTAGTATAAAAATTAATATAATATTAAAAAGAACAACTGTTTGCATTTGTAATGATTGTGGATGGAACAGGATAGAACAGGCAGTGAAGATACATAGGAAGAAGAAAGAGAGAGAGAGAGAGAAAGACAGGATAGAAAAAGAATAGAAGAGATAGATAGACAGGTAGATATCGATGACTTTGTGCATAAATTATATGTTTCCTCGCAAACATTCAGTTTGTGAACCGTTTTGATTTATTACTACTTTCTGCTTCACAAACAACTACATAAGTTTGTAAATAGTTCTATTAGAACAATGAATTATTAATGTTTTGAGAAAACTCAATTGAAAAATTCATGAAACTGTGAAGCTACAAATAAGGTAATTATTTACTTTAAGGGACACACCTTCGATGACCTTGATCTTGATATATATTATCAAGGACACTCTCCTAAGTAATTTTCTAAAAAGTTTTAGCTGTCGCTCGTTGTTTATTAAAAAGTTATAAAAGTATATAAAAGTATATAAAAGTTGCATAAAATGAATGTAATTTTTGGACACCGTATATACAAAAACATCGAATTTGTAAGGTAGGAAGATACCTGCTGCACACACACACACAATGATAGCCGGCAAGCGCCTTGCCCGCCCGATAGGGCATTCGGATACACACAATGTGTGTATGTTAACGATACACAGTATCCAGAAATTGTTATAAATTTTTCTAACTTCTTTCATCAATAACTTTTTAACAGATAATGAGCGACGTCTAAAACCTTCTGAAGGTTACTTAGGAGAGTGTCTTTGATATATATCAAGATCAAGGTCATCGGAGGTGGATCCTCTAAAGTAAATAATTACCCTTATGTACTTGAAACAAAATTTGTTTACATTTCAAATAATATTACTGTATTGTTTACATATTATTAATAATATAACATATATTGTTTATAATATGTTAACTATGTGTTCATATTATTTGGTTTACATGTTTTGGTTGAAGTAAAGTAAAGTTGTGTCAAAATACTTTTCAACACTACTATACAATATTTATACACAAAGCCATCGATATGAAGAATAAAACATAGAAAAAGATATGAAGAAAAATTCTGTTTTTCCGTGACCGCGGCTATCATCACCGCTTGTGGCGTTTCGCGAAATATAAACACAAGTCGATCGCCTATGTCCGAGAGGGATTATTTTCTCCATCAAAGTATTAATAGTTTCTAATTGCAAAGAACCTCGCACGTTTCATATTAAAGAAATAACTCCGATGGAATAGCTTTATTTTTAAATACGTTGTACTGATTATAATTTAGAACAAATGTCTCCTTTGCCACATTCACATAAAATCAAAAGATAAATAGATTTAGAGTTTTGAAGTCATAGAACTTAAATATCTGTCATATCTCATTCAGATAATTTTTTTTTTATATGTAATATGTATACATACGCTTGTGCTCTTGAATGTTAGTCGTGTGTGTGTATGTGTGCGTGCGCGTGTACGTGTGTTGGGTATGTATGTATGTGACGTGGCGGCCCGAGAGGCGCCCGTCACAAGGCACGACTCCGCTCGGAACATTTTTGCGTGCGCTATGTGTCTCGGGTTGCGAGTATCGGAAGCGAAATCAAAAGGCATCAAACGAAAAGATTAGAGAAGGTTTGCGAAATAGTCAAGATAGTGGTCTAGTCCTCGCGTCCCTAAAACAGTGTGCCCCAAGCTCCCCGTGCTAATCTGGAGAAATGGAAGTCAGCAGGACGACGAGGGACACTAGGGACCGACCTACGACACCGCTCTCGCCGATCGTCAAAGGAAAAGGCACTCGGGTAAGGAACTTAAACTCTCGCTATCTATAAGACATTGTTGCCGTCCCGATTTCGGTTTTTCACTGCCGTGTTTAACCTTATAGCTAGCTGAGTGACGCGTCGAGGAAGGACGCGAGAGGAAGAATGAGAAGGACTCGGGCTGAGATAGACGTCAGAGACAAACAGCTGACGACCAACAGGATAAACACGGAGCGGTCAGGTGTCGCGTGAACAACACGCTGACACCGACTACAACAACGGGAGAGAGAGAGAGGGAGAGAGAGAGAGAG
>NW_022639637.1:347465-350891 GCF_010583005.1 Odontomachus brunneus
GAGGGAGGGAGGGAGGGAGGGAGGGAGGGAGAAAGAGAGAGAGAGAGAGAAAAGTCGGCGAAGAACGAGGAAAAAACCGGCGATCAGGACGATCAGGGTGATTTTTGCGCCGAGCGTGCGACACGCGCGATATACTTTTGCCGACGTATCGAATTTCCGTTTTTGCCGCTTTGTGAAGTTCGAGATGAGCCCGAGTGCCGAGGAACGACCGACGAAGGCCAAGCGGAGGCAGGAGCGAGCAGAATATCCATGCTGCCGCCGATAGGGACTACCACCGACGAGGGTCACCGCGGACACAGCACTCGGATCATAGCGGACGAGGGAGCGCCGACATTTTGTAAGACTGACCATTCGTCTCGATTTATAACGTCGTGGTGTTTCGTATCGTCTTGCCCGAGGAGTGGTTGTCGAATACCGTCTGGCGAGAATCGTGCCGGCCGCGCCAAAATCTACTGTTATTGCGCTCAACAATTTCAGATACGTGAGAGCTATCGGGACTAACGTGTCTCGGATAATAAAGAAGAATCGAATCAACACGCCTTGACTTATTTCGACTCCCGATTGAGACCAAACCCCACACCATATCCACTCCCATCTCCGACTCAAATTAAAAAAAAGCTACCGGTTCTGTGAAGTTTCCGATCTATCGATAAAAGATTCGCGCGTCTTATTTTGGTGACACATAGTTGGTGAGGAGGTGCGGCCTTACCGCACCTGGCGCCAAACTTCGCGTTCGCGATTTCGAGTCGAGATTCGGGAATCGCGGAGATTTGCCGACGCGGCGGACAGGTAACTGTCCGCTTAAGTAATAAGAGAAGTCGTCGCAGTGTACTGAGTATTTTATAAATACACTTATAAAGCCACACATTAACGAATATTTATACATTAACACGTACGCATACATACGCACGGATGCACACATGTACGCACGCACGCGCGTGCCCTTACACACACACACACACACACACAACGCTCACATTCAAGAATATGTGTATGTATACGTATTACACATAAAAGATAGCTATCTCAATGAGATATGACAGACACTCAAGTTCGATGACTTAAAAGTTCTAAATTTCATTATCTATTAATTTTATGTGAGTGTTCAAAGGAGACATTTGTTCAGAAAATTGTTCATACAAATTATAATATATCTCAATACAAAGCAATTTGACCGAGGTTATTTGTTTCATATGAAAGGTATGGGGTTTTTTCTGTAGCAAGCAACACGAATTATTTATGTCGAACTTAGAATATTTTGTGCAATTTACCGAACACTTAAATCTATGCTTGCTATTTAATTCCACATATATATGGTAATATATAAATATAGTATTTTATACACATCATTTATAAATGTATACATACAAGTTGTCTAGAAACTTGGCAATGCTAAAATATGAAGATTAATAAATTTAAACTGAAAAGAGAAATCATGTACCATTTTATAAGAAAATTATTATTATGCCACACAGCAGAAGTTCTAATATCGACGCAAGTCAACATTAAAATATTTTCAAGAGTTCTTTAAGAAAAGTTTCAAAGATTTTTCTTAAAGAACTTTAAGATATCTTAATATTGACTTATGCGTCGTTATTTGAGCTTCTACTATGTGGGATGTTATTATAATGTCTGAACAAAAAACTGCATGGAAAGTAGTAGGCCAAATTTTGCAGCGTCTATAACAAAATAATGACTTCCAACTTGTAAGGAAAATTGCTTACTTCGTAACAATGGTGAATGTCAGGTGAAAATTAGAGGCTGAATAATGCAGTTGTCATATGTCGTATGCCGCTCATTGCATTACTCTCTGCCTGTATCTATCATTTTCCAGGTAGCAAGATGACGTCATTAAGACGTCACTAGACGTCATTAAAACGTCATAGACGTTTTAATAACGTCTTAATAATTTAGACGTCACCTTGCTACCTGGGTTGATATTCACCATTCCTGTGAAATCAGCTATTTTCTTTATAAGTTAGAAGCCATCATTTTTTATCCATATCTACAAAGCCTGACTTGCCGTTTTTCATGTGTTTACTAGCTCAGACGAGTTAATTAATAATTGAATACTATTATTTTTGCCAAATAATATAGGACTTATCACATTTCGGCATTACCAAAAGTTTTCACATACTATGTATATTTATTTATTTATAAATGCACAACAATGGATTTATCTATTAACATTTATAATTAATGCTTTTTCTATTCCTTATTTCTTTAATATTATTATATATCTTTCATGTGTATAGAATATACTACATATGCAAATTATTTCAATATATTGTCCTAATAAAACTATTTACAAATTTGTGTAGCTGTTTGTGAAGCAATAATCATATTATTCATTTATATAATCCACTTATATATAATTAATATATATTTAATGAAGCAGTAAAAACATGAGAAAAGTGAGCGAGCGAGCGAGATAGAGTGAGTGAGTGAGAGAGACAGGAATATGATTCGTGAGATACAACGAAAACTTTGTTGTGAGCGCGTAGCCCGTAGACCGAGCGAGAAAGAGACAATGAATGATACGTTCGCACTTGTCTAACGCCCGAAGCCGTCCGAAGCACCGTTCGCTCACGGACACGGTCGCGTGAGTGTGTGCGTATCCCCTCCCGTGCTGCTCGCGTACTGCTCGAAGGCCAAAGTTTCTGACTCCAGCCTCTTCTTATATTTAGAGAGGGGTTTACATTGGTTCTCCTACATAATATGTTTCCCTCGAAGCGTTTTTATTACAGATGTATAAAATACTTTATACATATATAAAACATTTTATTATCACAATATATCGATAATTATTCTGATACGCTATATTATTTTTCTCCTCTATGCCTTTCAACTCCCCTTCCTTTCCCATATTCTTCTTCTTATCCCCATTATGCGTCGTTAGAAGAAGACTGAATGATGATCCAAAGCATGCTATTTCTTTTTATTCTGTGACGCGTTCAGCTATAGGAAACGTTGAGAATACGCAGTCTATATATAATAAGTCTATGGTGCCAGCTAAGAGTTAATAGGCACTAGATATGTTATATAGCATTAAAAATGTTAAACCTCCCATACTCTTTTAGCTATGTATTTCAACATTTAGAGGTTGAAACATTCCTATGAAAATAACAGTTTCTATTTTCAACAAATATCTTCGAAACTATGCAAAAATAACTAACTTACTAATTTACTGAAAAAATATTCTATACAAAAGTTTTATAGTTTTTTATACTTTTTATAAAAATATGTTTACATTTTACAAAAATGCAAAATTTTTTAATTTACTTTCACCACTATCGATTATCTTTACAAAATTAAAAATGCTGAAATACTGGGTGTTTCTGATAATATCTCTCCGAGTCATTTCCCTAGAACAGAAATAAGTCACAGACATCACCATCTACTACTATTGTGTGATTCATGACCATC
>NW_022639637.1:350901-352099 GCF_010583005.1 Odontomachus brunneus
GAGGGAGGGAGGGAGGGAGGGAGGGAGGGAGAAAGAGAGAGAGAGAGAGAAAAGTCGGCGAAGAACGAGGAAAAAACCGGCGATCAGGACGATCAGGGTGATTTTTGCGCCGAGCGTGCGACACGCGCGATATACTTTTGCCGACGTATCGAATTTCCGTTTTTGCCGCTTTGTGAAGTTCGAGATGAGCCCGAGTGCCGAGGAACGACCGACGAAGGCCAAGCGGAGGCAGGAGCGAGCAGAATATCCATGCTGCCGCCGATAGGGACTACCACCGACGAGGGTCACCGCGGACACAGCACTCGGATCATAGCGGACGAGGGAGCGCCGACATTTTGTAAGACTGACCATTCGTCTCGATTTATAACGTCGTGGTGTTTCGTATCGTCTTGCCCGAGGAGTGGTTGTCGAATACCGTCTGGCGAGAATCGTGCCGGCCGCGCCAAAATCTACTGTTATTGCGCTCAACAATTTCAGATACGTGAGAGCTATCGGGACTAACGTGTCTCGGATAATAAAGAAGAATCGAATCAACACGCCTTGACTTATTTCGACTCCCGATTGAGACCAAACCCCACACCATATCCACTCCCATCTCCGACTCAAATTAAAAAAAAGCTACCGGTTCTGTGAAGTTTCCGATCTATCGATAAAAGATTCGCGCGTCTTATTTTGGTGACACATAGTTGGTGAGGAGGTGCGGCCTTACCGCACCTGGCGCCAAACTTCGCGTTCGCGATTTCGAGTCGAGATTCGGGAATCGCGGAGATTTGCCGACGCGGCGGACAGGTAACTGTCCGCTTAAGTAATAAGAGAAGTCGTCGCAGTGTACTGAGTATTTTATAAATACACTTATAAAGCCACACATTAACGAATATTTATACATTAACACGTACGCATACATACGCACGGATGCACACATGTACGCACGCACGCGCGTGCCCTTACACACACACACACACACACACAACGCTCACATTCAAGAATATGTGTATGTATACGTATTACACATAAAAGATAGCTATCTCAATGAGATATGACAGACACTCAAGTTCGATGACTTAAAAGTTCTAAATTTCATTATCTATTAATTTTATGTGAGTGTTCAAAGGAGACATTTGTTCAGAAAATTGTTCATACAAATTATAATATATCTCAATACAAAGCAATTTGACCGAGGTTATTTGTTTCATATGAA
>NW_022639637.1:352109-370457 GCF_010583005.1 Odontomachus brunneus
TGTTGTTTTCTAATAAAATTTTATTTATTCTTAATTAAAGTTATATAATCATTAAAATATATATTATATTTTT
The DNA here is from genome assembly GCF_010583005.1 of Odontomachus brunneus. NCBI lineage: Eukaryota > Metazoa > Arthropoda > Insecta > Hymenoptera > Formicidae > Odontomachus > Odontomachus brunneus. The sequence goes on from NW_022639637.1 coordinate 352,183, forward strand.
CAAATATTATCCTAAAGTAAAAAGTCACACTGTTTTAACCTATTTGCAAGTATTGTTTTTACATGACTCATGCATGTGCAAGTCCACAATAAATTATGCCATTAGGATATATTGATGACAAAACAAGATAGATTTGTTTGCACAGTTTGTTTTAAATTGTATGTAATTCTACAAACGTTTCCTAATGTTACTTAATTTTTAATTTATTTGAGTTGTTTCTTTTATACTTTAATACTCATTACAATTAAACATTTTTAAATAAAAAATGGATATACTAGAAATGTGGGGAATATTTTTTGATCACCCATCTGATGAAGATGATGAGGATAACTTCCAATCTCCACGGGAACATCATATAAAGATCCCACATTTTTTTGAAAACATTGTCGTAGCATATTCATTGACAGGTAAAAGAATTTAAAATTTTGCTGTTCTATAATAATTTATTGTTTTAAGTTTATATAAATGTTCTTGCATTATATGTTTTGATTACAATAAACTATATTAATATTATTAAAATAGATTTTAAATATATCTTGTTTTGTCATCAATATACCCTAATGGTATAATTTATTGTGGACCTACACCTGCATGAGTCATGTAAAAACAATTCTTGCAAATAGGTTAAAACAGTGTGACTTTTTACTTTAGGATAATATTTGAAAAATATAATATATATTTTAATGATTATATAACTTTAATTAAGAATAAATAAAATTTTATTAGAAAACAACACCAGATGATTTTATAATCATTAATACAATTTTACAAAATAATCTCGTGTATTTGTCACGGTATTGTTCTGCTTAACCCACTGCTTCCAGTCGTGAGACAGCAATAGGTAGCTTTGGATTGTCATCAATTACATAACAGTAGTAGATGGTGATGTCTGTAAATTATTTCTACTCTAGGAAAATGACTCGGAGAGGTATTATCGGAAACACCCAATATCACTCTATGTAATTTGCACTACTTTTACAAAGTCTGACAATTTCGGAGGAACTAGAAAAAAATTAAACATATGCTGCAAGAAATAAGAAACGAAAAAAAAATTTCAACAAAGTTAAAATAAAAAGAAAGCTTAAATTTTTATAATGCATATGTGATCAAAAAAGCGAAAAAGATTGATTTATTAAAGGAAGATAAAAATAAAGAATATCTTCCAGAAAAAGTTATTTATAGTCCTGTTGAAGCAACTTAAAATAACTATAAAATAACTATAGAAGGCAAGCTGTGGAATATCGGAAAATTGATAAAACAAGGTCTTGATGCAATCGCTTGAAGCGGTCGCTTGAGCGAGCAAATTACGACACCATATGTTACTATTGTTATAGTACTATTGTTATAGTACTATTGTTATATTTGCACATTGATTCATACTCTTTATTTATTTTATACATTGCATATTATATCATTAGAATTTATCCGTTTTCATTATAGTATGAGAAAATATGCACAAGAAGCAGTTATAGAGTACAGTGTAACTGAAAAAAAATAACGCAACATCTACAGCGTGCGACACCTACCATAGAACGATGAATCATTTCGTTTTCCTAAAAATTAAATCGTGGAAATATAACATATATGAATAGTTTTGGTATTCAATGTTCTTTAATTTTCGTTCTTACAGCAATCTTAAATTTTACAAAGATAACACAGCCACACAAAAAAAAATTTTTGTTACCATATGTTTTTGGGGTTGCTGAATTTAAATCCGTGGCCTATTTAGCCCCATCAGATCAGGATTTTGACATAACCTCAAAAAACCGATAATTTGAGCTATTAAAAGCTAATAACTAGAAAAATCAAATAAAAATCTATTAAACTTCAGCTTTTAAACCCTATAACCTATTTGAACATATAAACTTATTATTCCGAGTCCCTGCATCGTAACATGTTTCCTACGTGTGTCTGCCATGACGGCATAAACGCCGTAATCCAGGGACTTTGCCGGATAACGGGCTCGCTCCGTTGCCCACCGTCACCACGTGGAGGTGCCCTGGATGCAGACACACGTACTTTCGGATAGTAAAACACAACAGTATTTTTGAGGTGCTTGAGCCATAACAAGAATTGTACGATAAAAGGTACAATGACAAGATTGATGTTGTTATTAAAATAGAATAGATATCAAGTTAAATGTCAGACATACGTAGTTATTGATCATATTTTAACTTATTACTTAGTAATATGTGCGTCTAACATCTTGAAATATGAGTTTTTCGGGGTTATGGCAGAATTTTTATGTACACAATTTTTTTCCATGGGTTACGGGACCATGAGATTATGTAAGTTATGAGGTTATGTAAATAAGTTTATATATAATAAGTTTATATTCAAATAGGTTATAGAGTTTAAAAGCTGAAGATTAATAGATTTTTATTTGATTTTTCTAGTTATTAGCTTTTAATAGCTCAAATTATGGGTTTTTTGAGGTTATGTCAAAATCCTGATCTGATGGGGCTAAATAGGCCACGGATGTAGATTCAGCAACCCCAAAAACATATGGTAGATATAGTCAGACCCCCAGATCAAAACAAAAATTTTTTTTTGTGTGGCTGTGCCCTTGTAGAAATATCATACTAAGAATCATTGATAATTACTTATTTTCAGTATTAAAAATACTGAATAATAAGTAATTACCAATGATTCTTAGTATGATATTTCTATAAGGGTGTAATGAATAGAAATGGAAATAAATAAAAAAATTTTTGCATTTTTACGTTTTTGCATTTTTACACTTTTTTCGAAAAATGTGAACGTACCTTTACAAAAAACTATAAAATTTTTATATAAAACATTTTTTCATATATCTTATATTTTCAATAATATTTACTAAAAATAAAAAACTCCGTTATTTTCAAAAGGTTGTTTCAAAACACTGAAATACGCAAATAAAAAAATATAGGTCTAACATCTTTGATCAACTGTAATCACAGTATAATAAAAGTTGTATCATGCTCGCTCTTATAATGAAGTAGCACATTTTATGATTAATGATAATTAATTTTGTAAGCATCAATCGCTCTCACCAAATTATTATTTATGATAATAGGAATGAAAAGATTTTAATACCTTCTCAAATTTAGAATGGCAAAATACTTTTATATTATTGAGCCTACTAGAGAGATAACCTTTAAACTCTATATATAATTAGATATTTATGATTGCTAGGAAATAGATAATCTGTATTCCAATTATATAACATTCCAGCTAATAATATACTAAGCGTTTGACAATAACGTATACTCATCTCGTGTACGTGTAGATTATATCAAACTGAAAAATTCTTTTACTATTTTTGCGAATAACTACGTAGAATTTTTAGTTATTAATTAAAAAAGTTTGGCGAATGATCATGTATTATATATATATTATGAGTGGACTACTGTAAAGACGATCGTCTTAATCAACGCTAGAGCGCGTTAATCAATGCTTCCCATATGCTACTCCCATCTAGCTAGCCTATCACTTCTCAACGCTTGACACTCGACGCTTATCTAAAGCAGTTACTCTACTCGAACATCGAGCAGTGGTAGACTAAAGAGTAGTGACGTGCATATATCTTGCGTATATAACTATTGTACAATCTTTTGTAACACGTTACTTATACTTTATATTTTTTTTTATATTTCTGTTATATAATTGTAACATCGCTTAAATGAAAAATTACGACTAACGTATACGTTACATGTAACGTATATGTTAAATTACATATTACATATCGTTATATTACGACAATATAACAGTTATATTACTGTGCTGGGATTATAAAGCTCCTAGTTGTAGTGAACTTTAAGATCTTTACATAACCGTGGCGGTCAGGTTTCTATCAATCCTCATTTGTATATTTGTCTCCGAAAAATAAAATAGTAATAAAACATTGTACTATTTTGATACTATTTTGTATCAAAATTTTAAAATATAGTGCAATTAAGTATAATTAAAGTAATAAAAGCAGTAATAAAAACTAATTATAAAGATTTATTCGCTTCGTTTGTTATATTTAAGTAAATACAATATTGTATAATCTATTGAATATCTGCATATTTTTTAAAAATAAAGTTTCAACGCTTCAAGTTGTGTTAAAATTGAAAGCTACTACTGACGTGTATGTGCAGTAATCAATTATGATAGAAGCCGAAGTGGCAGTACAGAGTGTGGCGAGATTTAAAAGAAAAAATTTATTTTAAATAAAGAAAACATTATTTTGAGAGAAGTAGTTTATATGTTTGTAATCGATTACATATACATATTAGCAACAATTGTGAAGCAAGAGCTCTCGTTAAGAGTTCAGCTGTGTTACTTTATCCAAAAAAAGTATATGAAACGTATTGCCATTCACTTCTTAGTGAGTTATCACATTCTACAGAGATAAGTAATAAAAAACTTCAGCAACGCTTTGGGGTATGTTTCACGGGATGAGTAGTTTAGCCGCAACTTATGAACCGTTGAGGTAATGCTCGAGTCGTGCCTATGGGGAACTATGGGCATCTACTCATTGTATTTCGACTTTCGATATTTTAACCCTATATTCCCTTACAGAAATATCGTACTAAGAATCATTGATTAATTACTTATTTTCAGTATTAAAAGTACAATATTTAATAATTTTCTGAGATTCAAATACAGCTTTTAGTACTCAAGTATTTCAATATTTAATGTTACAAATCCTACCTTATGATTGATTTCAATACTTAAATATTGATATGTAATACTTCGTCCAGTGATAAAATACTTACGCAACATTGTCAATATTTAAATACTAATATACAGGGTCATCGAAAAGTATCGGACCCCCCTAATATCTTCAGTTAGAATGCATTTTAGAGAAAATGCCAATAGCAAAGTTGTATGGTTTCAAGCGGGGAGTAAGATGATGACCTTGACTTTGACCTTGATCATGTCCTTCAAGGTCATTTCAAGGTCAACCTTATTTTTTTAAATGGAACCCCCTACATTTTATTGCATATCCTTACAGCTTATTTCGAGAGCTTTCCAAAACGCTAGAATAAACCATTTTTTCATTAAGTACTTTTTTAAATTTTAAATTTTTAGGGCTGTTTGTTTTCGTCCACGAGGTGACTGCTGCTCGCTAAGAAGAAGACAGCACTGCATCAAAGATTAAAATCAGTGATCCGTATTGTTTGCTCAAGAGCTCGTACATTGGTGCCTGCGAGAGTGAGAGAATAAAGATCGGCTCCGCCAACGCTTTCGGGCAGATTCCTGCTAACGCCTTCGGACATCACGCATTCGAGCAGATTCTCGCGATAACTTTCGGGCAGTATTCCGCCGTAGCCTACTAGCATTACCGCTTGAAGCCGTACAACTTTGCTATTGGACATTTTTCCAAAATGCATTCTTACTGAAAATATTAGAGGGATCCAACACTTTTCGATTAATGTATTTTCTTTAAACTAATTAATTGGTCTCATTATTCCGCGCACAAAAGTATCAAGGTTATGATTACTGAAAACTAAATAATATTTTACAATATATTTTATATTTTGTGTCAAAAAATTGTTAACTTCAAACCTTTATAATTCAAAAAGCATTTAATGAAAAAATGTTTTATTCTAGCGTTTTGGAAAGCTCTCGAGATAAGTTATAAGAATATGCAATAAAATGTAGGGGGTTCCATTTAAAAAAATAAGGTTGACCTTGAAATGACTTTGAAGGACATGGTCAAGGTCAAAGTCAAGGTCATCATCTTACTCCCCGCTTGAAACCATACAACTTTGCTATTAGACATTTTCTCCAAAATACATTCTAACTGAAGACATTAGGGGGGTCAGATACTTTTCGATGACTCTGTATATATATTAGGTGGTACACTTAATTCCTGCGGTTTTTTTGTTTAAAAAACTCATTTATTTCGACATCAAAAGCAAAAAATACATTAATCGAAGTATTTTCCCTCGCTAGCTATACATTTCTCCCATCTTTCGGGCAACACGTAGATTCCGCGACGATAGAATGATTGGTCTTTTGATGCAATCCATTCGTCGATCCATTTTCGCACATCCTCGTAATTTCTGAAGTGTGTATCCACCAAGCCGTGCTGCATGGGAGCGGTGCACTTGGACACGGTGCATTTGGACACAGCCAATCACAGCACCGTGTGATTAGAGACATTTGTAGGGTCCCTTGGAACAGCGACTTGTGATTGGACTGTGTCCAATTGCCCCGTGTCCAACTGATATACCCCCCTAAAATGCAGCCAGTTTCAGATGTCAAAATAAATTACACTTACAACTAACGTCATCTAACTGTGAGCCGCAGGAACTAAGTTTACCACCTAATATAAGGGTTGTTGATATTTTGATTAATGGAAATTAGTGGTACCATAGTAATCCCTTTCATTTGAATATGTACAGAAAGATCCCTTACAAAAATATCATCCTAAGAATCATTGATAATTACTTATTTTCAGTATTAAAATTACTGGATAATAAGTAATTATCAATGATTCTTAGTATGATATTTCTATAAGGGATGGAAATGAATAAATGAAAATAGCTCCAATAGCATAAAATGTCTGAGGCCATGCTGGGATACTAAACGTCTAAAATAGCTCTAAGATGATTCTGGAATATCTTATGTTATTTGAGAGCTAATTAATTTAGAATGACAAGATATATTTATGCTATTATCTTAACTAAAAAATATGTTTAAACTACTTAAAAAATATGTTTTATACGAAATATTTAATTATAATGTTTTAAGGAGCATACTTTTACAAATTAATTGATATTTGAGTGATAGCTTGTAATCTCTGCGTACAATTAAATGCCTATAATTACTGGGAAATAATAATATATATCCCAGCTAATATTTCAGCAATATACAGGGTTGGCAAAAAGTCCGGAAACGGTGAAAGATTTCGAAAAGGATCAACTGTAGCGAAAAATATGTAAGTAGCAAAGTTGTAGAGCTTAATAAAATGTACCTAATAATGGCTAAAAATTTGACTTTGGGTGGAGGACGCATAAGATGTACATCATAATATATTCATGTTCATATACACGCCGAATGTACCATTTATCACGGATATCGAATGTATTGCGAATTTCCTTTAACGTATGTGCATGCGATATGTATCGAAGTATATTCTAAAATATATATATTTATGGAATATACATGCGACATTATGTGCTATATTAGAACCATTGAAAACATTAAAACCATTAATGTTTTTACATAGTATATATCGTCATGTGTATTCATCTTACGTATATGAAATGTATGCGCAGTGGATATACAGAATGTTTTTTCACATCATGGAGCTATTATGTATATATATGCAATATCTAATGTTATGTGGGTACACTGAGAAAAATTTCTGATAATAATTATCCAGTCTGTGTTGTAGTTACTAAATTATTTAGTAAAATATTATCAACTAAATATAGAGGTGAATATGACCAAATCATTTGGTAACTATAAACCAAGAATCATGGTAATTGTTACCAAGGCTTGATTATAATTACATAAAGTATAGTAATAATTACAAAAATTATCATATTAAAAATAATATTATATTAAAAATATTTACAAATATCGTAATAATGCTTGATTCCAACTATAACGATAGAATGAGGAGGACATACTAGAGTCGCGGCGGTCGGGACTTGCATCTTCTTTTCTTTCCGGTGAGAGAAAAATGTCGAAAGCGCGGTTTGCTAGGCCGGGAATCGAACCTGGATCTTTTAGTTTTCGAGCGACTGCTTTAACCACTGAGCTAACTAATGCTTCATGCTCACGACATTTTCTTTTCTCAAGATAACATTCAGAGATGCCATTCAAGTTGGTAATTATTACCTTATTCGATATTAACTATTACTAATATATTTAATACTATTTTTTAAATTATTTAATTGATTTGTCTAGATCAAGAATTTATGTTACTAATTATTTAATTACTATTTTGTAATTATTACCACACATTTGGTAACATTTACCATATTGGTAACTATTTACCAAATAGTATGCTAAAACCCACAACCAAATGACTGTGGTAAGTATTACCAGACTTTTTTCTCAGTGTAGTTACTAATGTATTGTAATAACCCTTATAGAAATATTATACTAAGAATCATTGATAATTACTTATTTTCAGTATTAAAAATACTGGATAATAAATAATTATCAATGATTCTTAGTATGATATTTCTATAAGGGAAGATAATAATTACTATAGTATTTGATAACTATGATTTAATTTGTCTAACTTGAATGGCATCTCTGAATGTTATCTTGGGAGAGAAAAGTCGTGAGCATGAAACATTAGTTAGCTCAGTGGTTAAAGCAGTCGCCCGGCAACTAAAAGACTAAAGGTTCGATTCCAGGCCTAGCAAACCGCGTTTTCAACATTTTTCTCTCACCGGAACGAGAAGAAGGCGCAAGTCCCGACTGCCACCCTAGTGCGTCCTCCTTATTCTATCGTCATAGTTGAAATCAAACATTATTACGATAATTTAAATATGATAATTTTGGTAATTATTGCCATGCTTTGCATAATTATAATCAAGCGGTTAAGGTAATAGTAATCATATGATAGTGGTAAATATTACTAAACAATATGGTTTTATTTACCATATTATTTGATAATAGTTGGTAATAGTTACCAAGCCTTGGTAACAATTACCATGATTTATAGTTACTAAATGATTTGGTCATATTTACCTCTATATTTAGTTGGAACTAAATGATTCACTAAATAATTTAGTAACTATAACACAGGCTGGGTAATTATTCTCACAAGGGAAACACGAGGTGACTGCTCCGGGGATTTTGTTGCGCTTTTTACAGGCTGTTCTTGGGCGAAAAAAACGATACGTGTCCGGCCGTTTCAGCCAATGGGCCGTAGTTTCGAAGAAATCAATTTTTAAAAATGACTCTAGTCGGCCGCTACATACTTAATATGTTCGATCGTCACTATTGAACAGTAGCAGCGATAGCGCAGTAGGTAAGAGGTTGGCTTCGTACACAGTAGGTTGCGTGTTCAAATCTCGTCTCGTAAATTTTTCTTTATTAAAAATATATTCTTGTCTGTAATTATTTATATTACCGTAGATATACACGAAAAAATTATTTATTTAATTATATTGATATATTTTTCTTGTAAATAAAATTAAAAAATTTTTAAATAATTATTATAATAATTTGAAAAATCTGAATAAAGAAATATTATCTTTATATATTTTATTTTAATTTAATGTTATTAATTTTTATTACTTTTTGATTGTAATTAAAGTTTATAAATTTTCAAATTAGTAGATAATTTGTTCTCTTACTTGTCTTATTTTTCTTTTTTTTCTTATCAATCACGCAATGATAAACAAAGGTTATGAAGTTTGTGTTGACATGTCACTCTTTAACGATCCTGTACGAGGGTGGTCTGAAAAGTTTCCGACCTCAACGTGAAGATAGCAGCACTTGTAAATAAAAGCTAGTGAATTTCGTTGTTCATCTGTTGACAGTTACTCACCGAAGTTTCAGCCATTTTGGACTCGCAGTTGTTATGTAACAGTCGTTTGAGTAAGTTGATGTGAGTGTTTTTGTGAAAATGGACAAAATCGAGTATCGAGCTGTCATTAAATATTTGTTTTTGAAAGGCAATACGCCTACGCAAATCAAAGATGAGTTGGATTCTGTGTATGGGGACTCTGCACCATCATTTACGACAGTGAAATTTTGGGCCGCTGAATTTAAACGTGGCCGTAAGAGCTTGGGAGACGATGAACGTTCAGGACGTCCAAAAACTGCAACTACCGACGAAAACATCGCCAAAGTTCACCAAATGGTGCTAGACGACCGCCGAATTAAAGTGAGAGAGATAGCAGAGGTTATGAACATGTCAAAAGAACGTGTTTGTCGCATATTAAATCAACATTTAGGCATGAGAAAGCTGTCCGCGCGTTGGGTGCCGCGTTTGCTCACGTTAGACCAAAAACGTGTTCGAATGAACATTTCCAACGCTCTGTTGGAGCAGTTTAGGCGCAATAAATCCGAGTTTTGGCGCCGATTAATTACTGTAGATGAAACTTGGATACACCATTATACGCCTGAAACAAAAATACAGTCCAAACAGTGGACTGCAAAGGGGGAACCGGCTCCAAAAAAAGCAAAAACTGTTTTTTCGGCTGGGAAAGTGATGGCGACTGTTTTTTGGGATAGTCATGGAGTTATTTTAATCGATTATCTTCAAAAAGGAAAAACCATTACAGGAGCATACTACGCATCATTACTTGACAAGCTGAAGGCAGAACTTGCGGGAAAACGGCCACATTTGCAGAAAAAGAAAATCCTGTTTCACCAAGACAACGCACCGTCTCACACCTCAGCGGTTGCCATGGCGAAAATCCACGAATTACGGTTTGAACTGCTTGACCATCCACCTTACTCACCAGATCTAGCCCCAAGCGACTTCTTTTTGTTCCCTCATCTAAAAATTGCGCTCGGAGGACAGAGATTTTCGTCAAATGAAGAGGCAATCACCTTCGTGAACAATTATTTTGCAGAGAAAAACGCCGAGTACTATTTCGACGGGTTACAGAGATGGGAGCATCGCTGGGAGAAGTGTGTAGATTTACAAGGAGACTATGTTGAAAAATAAAAAACAATTTTCAGAAAAAATGACTTGTATCTTTGTTAGGTCGGAAACTTTTCAGACCACCCTCGTATTATTTGAGAAAATTATTAGAAAATTTTTCCTCATGTCGCTCGTGATCACTCACGTTTTTATTTATGTGTCCATATAAATAACAACAATGATGACGACGACAACAACGATAATAATAATTATTTCATACATGAAATGTATTTAATTATTTACTAATTTGTAAATTTATAAAATTTTATTAGAATCAAATAGTAATAAAAATTAATAAGATTAAATTAAAATGAAATTTATAAAGATAATATTATTTTTTTATTCAGATTTTTAAAATTATTACAATAATTATTTAAAAATTTTTTAATTTCATTTACAAGAAAAATATATCAATATGATTAAATAAATAACCTTTTTTGTGCATATCTAACAGTAATATAAATAATTACAGATAAGAACAAATTTTTAATAAAAAGAATGCACGAAAAGAGATTTGAACACGCAATCTACTGTGTACGAAGTCAACGTTTTACCTGTTGCGTTGCTACTGTTTAGTAGTGACGATTGAACGTATCATGTGTGCCGCGGCTGACTAAAGTTATTTTTAAAAATCGACTTCTTCGAAACTATGGTCCATTGACTGAAATGGCCGGACACGCGTCGATTTTTTTCGCCCAAGGACAGCCTGTAAAAAGTGCATCAAAATCCCCGGAGCAGTCACCTCGTGTTCCCCTTGTTAGTATAAATTCTCAGTATAAATCAGTAATTTTTCTTAGTGTAAGAGTTATTGGCAATAACAAAAGTACTATTACAAGGGATTTCGACCTTGATAATGAGAAAATATGTATGAGATGTTTACATGTAAAATGTATAATAAATAATATTAATATTGATATTAATATTAATTAATAAATAATTTTCAAACCGTAATTTTAAACTCGTAAGTTTAATTGTAACTTCCGTATATGAATAGTATAAACAGAATTCTTGTAAATAAATTAGGATATATGTTATTTTAAATTAGAATTATATTTTGCACTTCAGATTTCTCACATGATAGTTTATAATAAGTATAATTTTAATAAAATACAAATAATCTTACCACACGTTAAAAAAAATATGTGTATAATCGTGAGATTTTACGAAATTATTACCTGATGTCGAATGCACATTTTTTACTTCTTACTCCAGCTTGTTCCTATGGTAAGGCATTGAGTTAGAAGAAGTTGTCATAAACTATAATAATACAAAAGTACTAGATGGTCGTGCTTATCATAATTTTCGGCCCTAGTGGAAGTAACTCTGGGGTGCCATTACATGAAACGCGGAAACGCGGAAACGCAGAAGACAAAATCTTACTAGATTTCCGCGTTCCGCGAATTGAATCATTTCTTCCCGTACGTTGAAAAAGCAGAAAAGCGGAAGGCCCAAAACTTTTCTCTATTGTCTTTTCATCCAAAGTACAAGATATGAATTCCAAAAAAATATCAGGTCCGAACGTGTTTGAACACGTTTTAATGTAACGGCGGTTAGGTTGAACAACTTGTGATAACTTGTGACAACTTATGACAATGGATTTTTCCGCGCTTGTTCCGCGACTTTATTTCTCCTTATATTACATGGAGCACAATTTGCGTGGAAAAGCGGAACGGTTCCCTTATAGAAATATCATACTAAGAATCATTGATAATTACTTATTATCCAGTATTTTTAATACTGAAAATAAGTAATTATCAATGATTTTTAGTCTGATATTTCTATAAGGGTTTGGTGACAAATAAACATCTGTATACATTTTTTTAAATTGTATTAATTTAATTTTCTGCAATTTTTACTAATATGTTTATCTTTTCAGCTTATCTGTTGAATACAAGCATTTTAATTAATAAATACCGTTAAAAATCAATATTTTATAATTCCCCAAGCCGCTTTGCCATTTTTTCAAAATATGCCTTATGTAATATAAAGCAATCAAAACAAACGCGGAACGCGTAGCGCATCTAGTAAGATTTTGTCTTCCGCGTTTCCGCGTTTCCTCGCTTCATATCACTTACAGAAATATCATAATGAAAATCATTGATTAATTGCTTATTTTTAGTATTAAAAGTACAATGTTTAGTAATATTCTGTGATTCAAGTATAGTTCTTAGTGCGCAAGTATTTCAGTGTTTAATGTTACAAATACCACCTTATGAGTGATTTCAATACTTAAATATTAACATACAATACTTCGTTCAATGATAAAATACTTATGCAGAGCATTTTCAATATTTAAATACTAATATGTAATACTTTGCTAAATAATGAAATACTTACGCAAAGTACTGCCAAGATTTAAAGTATTAACCCAGACAGCATACAATATTAATAATAAATATTTATAAATATTTATTTTGAATTATTTTTGTTAAATATTATATAAATATTTTATAAATATTTTTTATATATACATAAAGAGAGAGATTAAAAAGTATGAAAATCTTTATTGAAAATATTATTGAAATATAGGCTAAATATCTAAATATTTTATACAATTTTATTGTGAACAAAAAATTGTAGTAATATTTTGTAAATATTTCTATAAATATTACACATGAAAAAAATTAATATAATTATTTATTAAATTAATGAAGAAATAAGAAAATCGAAATTTAAATTAGTAATGTATATACACTAAAAAAAAATTCTTTAAATCAAAGAAATGTATTGTGTTAAATATAATTTTTTAACTTAAAAAAATATTTCTTAGCTTTTAGAAAACATGTAATAAATATAAAGAAATATTTTTTTTAAATATTTAAAAAATTTTTTTAATTTGTAAAATAAGCTGTAAAATTATGAAGTTTTAAATTTAAAAAATTATTTCTTTGATTTAACATATAATATCTATCAATAAGAATAAGCAAATGATTTCCTTACAAGAAGAAAATTAGATTTTTAAATGTAAAAACTGTGTTTAAATAAATATTTGCTTGTTTTAAAAGTAAATAAAATACAAGTAAATCATTTTATAAATCTAAATAAATTATTTTCTAATATTAAAAGTATCTTTTTTGTGTTTCAAATTAAAGTTTCTTTTATTATCAGAAAACAATTTATTTAAATTTACAAAATAATTTATTTGTATTTTACTTACTTTTAAAACAAGTAAATATTTTTTAAATGTACTTTTTACATACTTTTACATTTAAAAGGATCTATTCTCATCTTTTAAACAAATCATATGTTTTTGTATGTGGATATACCATATGTATACAACACGAAGCGTCCCTTAGTCAAAGTGACAGTGGTGCAGTAGGTAACGTGAACGACTCAAGAATCAGAAGACTCAGATTCGAATCTCAGCAATGCCAATACAGCACAGAAGCTTGCAGCAACATTACTACAACTTTGCAAGATTGCAGTGTAATGTTGCAGAGATAATGCAGTGATATTAATTTGCAATATTTCAAAATGATTACAAATATAATATAATATTTTTTATTTATTTACTAGTTATTTTTGTTATTTGTATTTCAAATTCAGTGATGTTTCGGGAGAATCCCGTTTGCCTACAAATTAATTGCCTACAGTATCGATTGCTGATATTCAACTTATCTATATTTCATTTGCACACAAAAATTATTGCCTACAGAACAATTACCTATAAGTTGTATTACGCACAAATAAAAAATTAAAAGCCGAGCGCTCGTTTGCACACACGACACTTGCGCACAAATCACATTGCACACATAATATTATTGCCTACAGTATGATTGCCTACATTGCGCACAAATAAAAATTAAGAGACGAATGAACGTTTGCGCACAAAAATTATTGCCTACAGTAAGATTGCTTACAAGTTCTATTGTGCACAAATAAAAATTAAGAGACGAATGCACGTTTGCGCACAAAAATTATTGCCTACAATAAGATTGCTTACAAGTTCTATTGTGCACAAATAAAAAATTAAGAGACGGACGTACGTTTGTACACACCAAACTATTGCGCACAAGCCACATTGCGCACATAATATTATTGCCTACAGTACGTTTGCCAACAAGCTCTATTGCGCACAAATAAAAATTAAGAGATAAACGTACGTTTGCACACAAAAATAATTGCCTATAGTACGATTGCCTACAAGCTCTATTACACACAAATAAGAAATTAAAAGCCGAACACTCGTTTGCACACATAATTATTTAGTTGATAATTATTTAATTTAGCGGCAACACTTCCGATTTCGATGAAAATAGGCTCAATCGACGCGTTGTCATACCATTTATCTCTAGCTATGTGACTGAGGGGCTTCGCTCCCCAGAGCCCCCATATCACGGGAGGTGGGGGCTATAGTCTCTTGTGCTTAAGCTAAAGAGTGAATTTCTCACAAAAGACTAGCTCCTAGCCCACCGTGATACGGGGGGTCTGGGGGGCGAATCCTCCCAGTTACATTGCTAGAGATAGACGGTATAACTGGATAATTATTAATTTTTTAAACGTACGTTCGTCTTTTAATTTTTATTTGTGCGCAATAGAGCTTGTAGGCAATCGTACTGTAGGCAATTATTTTTGTGTGCAAACGTATGTTTGTCTCTTAATTTTTATTTGTGCGCGATAGAACTTGTTGGCAAACGTACTGTAGGCAATAATATTACGTGCGCAATGTGGCTTGTGCGCAATAGTTTGGTGCGTGCAAACGTACGTCCGTCTCTTAATTTTTTATTTGCGCACAATAGAACTTGTAAGCAATCTTACGGCAGGCAATAATTTTTGTGCGCAAACGTGCATTCGTCTCTTAATTTTTATTTGTACGCAATAGAGCATGTAGACAATCATACCGTAGACAATAATATTATGTGTGCAATGTGATTTGTGCGCAAGTGTCGTGTGTGCAAGCGAGCGTTCGGCTTTTAATTTTTTATTTGTGTGTAATACAACTTGTAAGTAATTGTTCTGTAGGCAATAATTTTTGTGCGCAAACGTGCATTCGTCTCTTAATTTTTATTTGTACGCAATAGAGCATGTAGACAATCATACCGTAGACAATAATATTATGTGTGCAATGTGATTTGTGCGCAAGTGTCGTGTGTGCAAGCGAGCGTTCGGCTTTTAATTTTTTATTTGTGTGTAATACAACTTGTAAGTAATTGTTCTGTAGGCAATAATTTTTGTGTGCAAATGAAATGTGGATAAGCTGAATGTCAGCAATCGCTACTGTAGGCAATTAATTTGTAGGCAATCGGAACTCCCGATGTTTCACATTAATAGTACCTATAGAATAGTACTTGTTAGTGGCAGTCATTAATACTAGAATACTATAAGGATACATTATATACGCATAAATTGTAAAAACATTGTTGGAGTCATTAGAGACCGCGTGCGCACTCGACCGTCAGGTTAAGCAACAGTTTAACGTTGTCAGGATATGGATGGGGTGACCGGTGGTATACTGCTTGGGATCGAAATTATCGCTGGAAGATTCACGAAAGTTTGGAATGTGTTAACAACCTTCGATACCTAGTGGTTTATGAAACATGAGAAAATTAGGAATATATAAGTATATTTTTTAAAATATTATGATTTTTTTATTTTTCACCTTCGCACAATAATTCTCAGTATTTGATTACTATCAATATTTAACAGTGATTTTATTATCAGTATTCATCAGAAATTAAGTACTGGCTAAAAAATTACTAAATTACTGGTAATACTTAATCACTAATAATTTTTCAGTACTTCTTAGTATGATATTTCTGTAAGCGGTAATGGCACCCTAACTCTAATTGTCGTAAATACCCACTACTAGCATTGCTAGTGAAACTGTTAGTGACACTATTACTACTAATAATATTTTTTGTAAGGAATGTCAAATAATGATAATATGTTCACAACTAATACAAAATGATAAATGGATTTGACATTATTATAATTAAATTTAATGTAAAATCGATTTTAGTTATAACGTAGAACGTAACATAAAATATTTTTACACAGAAAATTTTAATTATTACTTATTTATTTATTTATTTTAGTTATTTTTAAGATATCAATGAATTTAATTGAAATCTTCTTAATTATGTTCTACTTAATTGATTTAATCAATATTGTCTTTACAAAACATGTTTACTATATTGATAGGACTTGAACTCTGAACTCTAGAGTAGCGATCATGAATCTTTTCCCCTAGTGTAAACTCGTGAAAAGTGAAAATTTTGTAATGAACTTGTGAAAGATGAAAACCTTCACTAAACTCGTGAAAAATGAAAGATTTAACGTGAATATGTAAGTAAAACAAATATTATAATATACTCAAGCCAACATCAATTTGCAATGGACATCTTTAGAATTTTTTCAGCATTTTTTTTTTAAGACATAGTGATGTCTTTAGAACGTCTCTTGAAAGTCTGCTTGTCTGGGATTACTTTAGGATAAATTATGAAAAGATAAAATATTCTATTCATATTAAAATTATAAATCTGCAAAAAATATATATTTCATATAAAATAATACATAAAATACATGCAATAAATACATAAAATTAACTTACATTTTACTTATTGCATACAATTTATAATATATTACACTTTAACTTTCTGATATATACGCATCTTAACTTTGCAAACTTCGTCGGTATACTTTCACTGCCTATAGGTCATCACGCTTCAATTGGCTTTCGTTGTTCATTTTTAATGGTCGTAGGATTCTTATGTCAAATGCTAATTGTCGTATAACTATAAAAATTAAAGTCACTATAAGAAATTCTACTCACTTTGTACATAATATGCGAGTGTATTATTATATTATTTTTCACATTTAAACCACATCGCTTGATGCTTAAAAATTTTCATGGAAACTTACAAAATTTATATGTAAAGAAGAACATATACGAGCAAACTAAAAGTTTACGTGAAATATTTCACGTTTTGAGAATTCACCTTTCACGGTTAACGTTCGTCTCATTTATTAAATTTATTCATATTGTATTATTATATTATATTATAACTATAAATTTAAGTTGTATAATGCTTATTAATGTGTTATATAACGTTGTGTATACTGTAATTACATTTTAATTTTAATAATCTATATTACATAAATATTGCTTTCTACATTTTCATTGTTTACTTTTCATGTGAAATAACTTACAGTAAAAAGTGAAAAATAAAAATGAAGTTCACGTGAAAGATTCATGATTGCTACTTAAACCTTCAGTCATTTATCTTATGCGCTACGCCACTTCAAATATCAAATGAAATTGATAGATATATTTTATGTTACCGAAGTTTTAAGATAATGAATATTACGTAGGAAAATTAATATTTGTAATAAATTATCTTTTTTAGGAGAGTCTACAATGTGACAAAAACATTTAATAATTTAGATTTTTATGAACAACAAAGTAATTTACGCACTGAAAATAGTGGTCCGTTGATATCAATGCATAATTTTATTTTGTAAAATATTTAATAATTTCACCAATATTCTTTTCCCTTATAGAAATATCATACTAAGAATCATTGATTAATTACTTATTTTCAGTATTAAAAGTACAGTATTTAGTAATATTCTGTGATTCAAATACAGCTTTTAGTACTCAAGTATTTCAATATTTAATGTTACAAATCCTACCTTATGATTGATTTCAATACTTAAATATTGATATGTAATACTTCGTCCA
>NW_022639637.1:370915-371611 GCF_010583005.1 Odontomachus brunneus
TTGAAAATTTTAAAACAGCCAAAGTTATATCTGAACGTAAAATTTTCCGCTTTTTCATTTTCCGGTGTCAAAAAGGGGGGTTTCCATTTTAAAAAAACCACTTCCGGTTGAAGTAACCCACTTTCGGTCAAAATCAAAAGTTGAAAGGTACGCCATTTTGGTTCCCCCTCGAAACCCTACAACTTTTATATGAAACTTTTTTCGATTCCTGGCCACACAAACGAGTTATTGGAGGTGATAGATTCAGATGACTCACCCTGTATATAAGAATAAACAAATGATTTCTTTACAAGGAGGAAATAAGTGTTTTTAAATGTAAAAACACTAATTATGTTTCAAATTATTTTTATGTTTCAAATTAAAGTTTCTTTTATTATCAGAAAAAAATTTATTCAAATTTACAAAATAATTTATTTTACTTACTTTTAAAACATATAAATATTTTTTAAATATACTTTCTACATACTTTTTAAAACATATATTTTAAAAGAATCTATTCTCTTCTTTTAAATAAATCATATGCTTTCGTATATGGATATATCATATGTACACAATATAAAGCGTCTCTCAATCAAAATGACAGTGACGCAGTAGGTAAGGTGAACGACACAAGAATCAGCCCAAATAAGACTCACGTCAAAATGACGTAAAAAACTGGTCATAACTGGTCGAATGACATTAAGTGACTAAACGGCA
>NW_022639637.1:371621-373036 GCF_010583005.1 Odontomachus brunneus
CGTCTCTCAATCAAAATGACAGTGACGCAGTAGGTAAGGTGAACGACACAAGAATCAGCCCAAATAAGACTCACGTCAAAATGACGTAAAAAACTGGTCATAACTGGTCGAATGACATTAAGTGACTAAACGGCATCTTCCCTTATAGAAATATCATACTAAGAAATACTGAAAAATTATTAGTGATTAAATATTACCAGTAATTCTGTAATTTTTCGGCCAGTACTTAATTTATATAATAAATATTTATATAATACTGTTGCTTAACGTGACGCGGATCGAGCGCGCACGCGGTGACTCTGATGACTCCAACGATATTCTTACAATTCACGCTTATATAATGTATCCTTATAGTGTTCACAGTATATTATAACATACCTAGCAAACACCAAATAATAGTTACATAATTTTTACTTGTTGTTTATTGGATAATTTGTTGATAGGTATTGAAACAATGCAACATTCGATATGCGATGAATATTGATGTAATGTAGTGAACCAGTGATAATTACTTTTACATTTTTAACAAAATGTTATAATGATTAATCCAACAAAAAAAATTAAAAAATCCAAAAAAATCCAAATTAAACAAATCGAATTACTAAATGTTGAGAGAAACTTTTAAAAAATATTATTTAAAATAATAGTGTTGTTTCATCAAATGATATGGTTTCCTTGAGCGAAATAAAAGTTTTATTTTCTTCATTTTAAAAAATGATATTTCGTTTAAGAATATGATTTTAATGAAATAAAAAAAAACAACAAAATTAAACAAGTACGAATATTAAATCTAAAAAAGTATTTTCTCCGGAAAAACGGTAAGAAGTATAAAAAATATCCAATAAGACAAATTAATGATTGCCACTAGCGAGTGCTATTCTAAGTACTATTCTATAAGTATTATTGATGTAAAATATTACTGAATTTAAAATACAAGTAACAAAAATAACTTGTAAATAAATAAAATATATTATATTCGTAATATTTTTTTAAATATTACTGCAATATTGCTAAAGTAATATTGCAAACTAATGTCACTGCAAAGTCTCTGCAACATTGCACTGCAATATGCAATCTTGCAACGTTGTAGCAATGTTGCTGCAAGCTTCTGTGCTGTATGGGCATTGCTGGATTCGAGCCTGAGACCTCTCCCAGGTAGCAGACTTACGTCAAAATTACATCCAAATCTAAGTAAGTTCAGGATAAAAAATAACCAAGTAATGATCAAAAATATCGTGAGAATATCGCCAAAATGATAGTCTAATGTCACAGACCGATGACGACATTTTAGACAACTTAATGACGTTTTATGACGTCTCTAAACGTCAATAATACGTTTTTAAGACGTTACACAGAAACGTCATTAAGATGTCACAAAAAAGACGTTTTAAAGACGTCGTTATTTAGTCACTTGA
>NW_022639637.1:373046-373656 GCF_010583005.1 Odontomachus brunneus
AGTTTTTTACGTCATTTTGACGTGAGTCTGTTACTTGGGCTGATTCTTGTGTTGTTCACCTTACCTACTGCGTCACTGTCACTTTGATTGAGAGATGCTTAATATTGTGTACATATGGTATATCCATATACGAAAGCATATGATTTATTAAAAAGAAGAGAATAGATTCTTTTAAAATATATGTTTTAAAAAGTACGTAGAAAGTATATTTAAAAAAATATTTACATGTTTTAAAAGTAAGTAAAATAAATTATTTTGTAAATTTAAATAAATTTTTTTCTGATAATAAAAGAAACTTTAATTTGAAACATAAAAAAATACTTTTAATATTAGAAAATAATTTATTCAGATTTATAAAATGATTTACTTGTATTTTATTTACTTTTAAAACAAGCAAATATTTATTTAAACAGTTTTTACATTTAAAAACACTAATTTTCTCCTTGTAAAGAAATCATTTGTTTATTCTTATATATATAGATATTTTAAATCAAAGAAATCACTTTTTTTATTTATAAATTCATAATTTCACAGCTTATTTTACAAATTTAAAAATTTATTTCTTTATATCTAGTATATATTTTCTAAAATTTAACAAATATTTTTTTAA
>NW_022639637.1:377612-380972 GCF_010583005.1 Odontomachus brunneus
TAGCTATGGGCGGAGGGATGCGGCGAGATACGATTCGCGAGTGTCACGGTCGCACGTCGGCCGAAGGCATCTTTCTTTCCGCTGCCGCTTTCTGTACGCTGATTTGTTGAGACAAAATAATTAATTTCTCAAAAACTATTGCGAATATCGCAAAACGGCACAGGACTTTCTTGCTCACCTCA
Organism: Odontomachus brunneus; assembly: GCF_010583005.1. Classification (NCBI taxonomy): domain Eukaryota; kingdom Metazoa; phylum Arthropoda; class Insecta; order Hymenoptera; family Formicidae; genus Odontomachus; species Odontomachus brunneus. Next base: position 377,795 of record NW_022639637.1, read on the forward strand.
ATCCGTTCTACGTTCTCACCAAGGGTCATCATGGGACTTCGGGACACCCTGTATAAGCATGAATTGTAAGAACATCGTTGGAGTCATCAGAGTCACCGCGTGCGCGCTCGATCGTCAGGTTAAGCAACAGTTTTAATGCGGTCAGGACATGGGTGGCTAACTAGTGGTATACCGCTTGGGATCGAAATTATCGCAGGAGAATTCATGAAAGTTTGGAATATATTGACAACCTTCGATATCTAGTAATTTATGAGACATGAGAAAATTAGGAATATAAGTATATTTTTGTAAACATTCCCAGTAAGCAAATTGAGCGCAGACTGCACGCAGATTGGTAGCAAATTTGATCAAAAACCCACAGCAAAATCATAGCCATCTGTATCTACATTAGACTACGTTTTTGGCGACAGATCTTGCTGTCGGACAATTGGTGCCAAATTTGCAGCAAAAACCGCGCAAAGCTTGCAGCGCAGCAAGGTCTACGCGGCTTCTGCTGCCAATCTGCCGTCAAATCGCTACAAGCTCTGCGCGGTTTTTGCTGCAAATCTGCAGCATTTATCCAACAACAAGCTCTGACGCATATCTGGCGGCAATTTGGCAGCAAGATTTGATATAACAGATCCTGCATCAAATTTGTTATCTATTTGCTATAAAAAGTTGATAGCAAGCTCTGCTCGAAATCTGATCACGCAGGTTTGGCTATCTAGGTTATGATTTTCTCATTTTTCACTTTTGCATAATAATTCTCAGTATTTGATTACTATCAATATTAACAGTGGTTTTATTATCAGTATTCACCAGAAATTAAGTACTAGCCAAAAAATTACTGAATTACTGGTAATATTTAGTTACTAATAATTTTTCAGTATTTCTTAGTATGATATTTCTATAAGGGAATTATAACCTGTAAATAGCAAAGAATTATAACAGTTCTAAAACACAGTTAGATTGCAGTTATAAAAGAAAATTATGTAACTTTAACATTAATAACGTATAACATCCGTTATACCCTTATAGAAATATCATACTAAGAATCATTGATAATTACTTATTTTCAGTATTAAAAATACTGGATAATAAGTAATTATCAATGATTCTTAGTATGATATTTCTATAAGGGTATTACGTGTTATTTCTATGTTATATAATATTTATATTCTGTGTTTGCTGGGTCATAGTATATATTATTATATATATTCAGCTTACGTATATGAAATGTATGTGCACTGCACATTGTACAGTGAATATATAGGATGTTTTTTTCATATCATGGAGCTCCGCAGATAACAAGATAACATATCTTTTTGTGTCTTAAATTAAAGTTTCTTTTATTATCAGAAAACAATTTATTTAAATTTACAGAATGATTTATTTGTATCTTATTTACTTTTAAAACAAGTAAATATTTTTTAAATATACTTTTTACATATTTTTAAATATACATTTTACATTTAAAATTATCTATTCTCTTCTTTTAAATAAATCATTTGTTTTTGTACATGAATATACTCAGTGGCGTAGCCAAGAGGGGAGGGCTAAGGAAGCTGCATCCCCCTTCGAAATTAATTTTCTGGGTTACGCTAAGTGTGAGAAAAATTTTTTCGAATGACCTTTTCCTTTGCTCGTCAAAAATAAAAAGTGCAGCCCCCCACCCCCGAAACTTTTTTCTGGCTACGCCACTGGATATATCATATTTATACAATACAAAACATCATATAACATCATACATATTTATACAATACAAAACATCTCTCACTCAAAGTGATAGTAATGCAGTAGATAAGGCGAACGACTCAAGAACCAGAGGTTTCAGGTTCAAATCTCGGCAATGGTAAGCAAATTTTCGAAGTACAATTTAGTTTGAATTAAGTAGCTTGTAAAACAAATATATAAAAAAATATAAATGCATATATATAGTGAAAACTAAGAACATATAGTTTATAAATACTTTGTGCTATCTGAGTTATGTATACTCAAATATTTTTTTTTGGCGTACATTATGTATATACAATGTATGTTTTATATATATACGTTACACGTTATGTTAATGCATATTAATATGTATGTGTTATATTCAGAGAATATACAGATTGTATATACATGGATATGTAGAGAATATAGGATATATATACATATGTACATATGTATATGCACGGAACATTTTATGTGCCTCTTTACGATTGCGGATGTACAGACATTGTATGTACATACCACATACCATGTACCCCAAGTGTACATACATAGGATATGCAATATACATAAATATTTATATATGGAATATGCTATGTATATTCTAATGTTATGTGGGTATTACCAATGTATTTAATGCTATTTACTAAATCATTTAATTGATTTGATTATACAAAAATTTATGTTACTAACTATTTTGTAATTATTACTATATATTTGATAACATTTACCTTATTGGTTACTATCTATCATGAAACGCACAACTAAATGAATTTGGTAAGTATTACCAGACTTTTTTTTCAGTGTACGTAAACGTCCTTATGCGAGCCAATATGGACACCGCACTCGGGCACAACGAAAATATCAGATCTTGTACTGTCGACAAATCAGCAGAGAGCCCCTAATGAAATACGCATCAGCAGTGGCTTTCAGTTTTAACAATTTAAAGCGTTGCACATTTACTCGACAAAAAGTGTGAAAACTTTGCAACCGAGTATACGTTGCACTAATTACTATCGAAGTTATTATCGACATAAAAACTAAAAGATAACAAAAAGTCATCGATATTCTTAGAAGAAATAAATAATTAAAGATTATTACCGAAAAATGCAAATAACGCGGTCCGATTTTTCACAGATGGTAGGCCATCGTCACCTTGCATAAATAAGTCGCTGAGCTTTCGAGGAGATGGCCTATCTTGTCCAGCCATAGCGTATACACCGTCGGAATACGCTGCCGGAACTTTTCTAATTAGTCTGCTATCTACTTATGTTAAGGAGATACAAAACGTATTAGTAATTTCATGAATAATCACTCACATTATTTTTATTCTTCCAAGTATACTAATTCGTAACTGTCTAATTTTTCTCGGAAAAAAGATCGTATATGAATTTTGTTCTTATGTAACTACATATATAATTACATAAATTATATATGTATATATATATAAGGTGTAGTAAAAAGAAATTCATTATTTTTCCAATAGATG
>NW_022639637.1:380982-382528 GCF_010583005.1 Odontomachus brunneus
ATAGGCACGACTCGAGCATTACCTCAACGGTTCATAAGTTGCGGCTAAAGCGGCATAAGCACGGCTTGGTGGATACACACTTCAGAAATTACGAGGATGTGCGAAAATGGATCGACAAATGGATTGCATCAAAAGACCAATCGTTCTATCGTCGCGGAATCTACGCGTTGCCCGAAAGATGGGAAAAATGTATAGCTAGCGAGGGAAAATACTTCGATTAATGTATTTTTTGCTTTTGATGTCGAAATAAATGAATTTTTTAAACAAAAAACCGCAGGAACTAAGTTTACCACCTAATATATAAACAAACTACAGCGCGCAGTATTTGCGGGCAATCTTTCGAGTCGTGAGGTAGTCGGTAAAAGATTGGAGCGGCAAATAAGAAAAAGGCAATAGAGGAACAGGGAAAGAAAAGGAAAAAGAGGCGATACAGGAGCATGATGAAAGTGATCAGAATATCGAAGAAAGAGGAGGAGTTCATGAAGAAATTGTTGCAGGTAAGTTTACGAATATTATCGATTGATTGGGTCGTCGACATTCATTTCTTTTTCTACATTGTAAAAAATCTTGCGTATACAATACGTAAACAAATGTTCATTTACGTATTGTGTACGCAAGATTTATTTTGTACGTTATCAAAAACTGTTTTGATAACAAATTTAGTAACTTTCCGCGATACAATATAATAAATCTTCTTTAAAAACGTCTTACCCATTCCTCTGAAGCTGTAAATCTTGTTTAGAAAATTTATTTTCTAAATTACGCTGTAAGTGCCCATCGAGCAATATCGATATCATGATTTAATGATCTTCTTTTCAGACCGTTTTGGAATTTCTGTAATGTATACGAAGAAATTTTCAGCATTTTTTCCATAAATGCCCCACTTCTCTGCACTTGTAGTTGCAGTTGCTGTATGCGTAGCACTTTACGGAATTTATGTTTAACGCTCTCTAGAGGTCTTTTTTATCCCCATTGATTCAAAAATCTATTTTTTTTTATATTCTACCTATTTTTTTAACGTAATATGTATCTTCCTCTTCTTCTTCATTTTTTACAATTTCTGCTTCCGTTATATCGGATGAATTTTGGAAATCGAGTGATTCTTCTTTTTCTATTTCAAATGTATCTTCATACATTGTTTCTAACATGGTTTCTATTTTTATTTTTGCATCCCTTTCATCGATAAGTTTAAGGCAAATTTAAAGTTCAAAATACTGCGTACAGCAGCATTATTACTTTCAACGGATTAAATAGCATTTTACCTACAACATTATAAACATACATTTATACATATTTGAAACATAATAAATCATAATTTGACTCGATAGATTGCCCACAAATACTGCGCGCTGTAGTTTATATATGTTTGACGCAATTGCTAGGACGGAAGCGATACGCGAGTTGCAATATCAGTCATGTTTATTAGTAGAATTCAGTCATAGATGTAATGAAATATCAATAACAAGTATGTATACAAAACAGGTTTTTGCAATGCAAATGTGTATGTGTATATATATATATATATATATATATATATATATATATA
>NW_022639637.1:384775-391765 GCF_010583005.1 Odontomachus brunneus
TATATATACATATATATATATATATATATATATATATATATATATATATATATATATATATACATATATATGACAGGGTGTCTCGCGTAAGACAGACCAAAAGAAAAATGTAAGTAGAACACATAAAATTGAACAAAAATTGTATAGGTCATTTTTCAAACAACCACGTAAAATTTCGAGATATTAATGAAAATAGTTGGGCAAATTAAAACGTGCGACCAGCGCACATGTACACGGACGCACACACGGAGTTACCCATTTCCGTATGCCAAACGGCCCACCTGTCTGGCCTATAAGATAGGCCCGCGAGCAATCGTTCATTTTCTTCGCCGACCGCTGCGAGCCGTATATCCTGTCGCATTGCGCGTTCTAATTTGTCCAACTATTTTAATTAATATCTCGAAATTCTACATGGTTGTTTGAAAAATGACCTATAGAATTTTTGTTCACTTTTATGTGTTCTTCTTATATTTTTCTTTTGGTCCGTCTTACGCGGGACACCCTGTATACAGGGTGTCTGACTCGCACTATACCAAAGCTAATATATAGCTAGAATAGGTCGGGGTGAATAATGGAATCGGTCTCATTTTTTAAACAACCACGTAAAATTTCGCGTTATTAAATAAAATAGATGAACTGATCAAAGCGCGCGACGCGACAGGCGATACATACGGTTCGCCGTGGCCAGCGAAGAAAAAGAACAATTGCTCGCGAGTTTATCTCATAGGCCCAGAGGTGGGGAGTACGTCTTACAAGGGAACTAACAGAACTGTCCCTCACCGATTTTGATGCGCTTTGGATATGTTGTAGAAATATTCATCAAAAAGTATTTGATACGTATTTTTTTATCGGCTAAATGTTAAGTTTAGGGGTTGAAACAACCCCTTGAAAAAAAGGACTTTTTCATTTTTATTGAATATTTCCTAAAATACAAGGTAAAAAAATACAAGGTATGAAAAAATATTTATACAAATATTTCTAAAAAATAATTAAAATAATATTTGTAAAAATATTTCTAAAAAATATTTATAAAAATATTTCCTACAAAAGTTGTACAGTATTTAACATTCTTTGCAACGGTACATTTAATTTTTTCAAAAACATTAAATTTTTTTACTTCCCCCCAACTCGTTACCTTTGCAAAATTAGTAAATTTTTATAAGAACAAAAATTGTAGAGTATTTCATGCCAATCGATCTATATATAATATTAGAAGGTAGTCTCGATTAAATTGTTGGAAACGTCGTGATAATATCGTGATAATATCATGCTATATGCGTCACATCGTCCAAGTAGATGGTAGTACTGTAACTAGATATGTGACTGTAAGTAGGGAAATGTAATAAATTGTAGAAAAATAATACATAGACAGTTGCATATGTATAATGTTTACAATTTATAATGTTATTTTAATATATTAAAATCATATAATTAATATAATATTAAGAAAAATCGATTGACGATTTGCATACACAGAAAATAAATGTGTTTTACTGCACATATGGCACATATTCGTAACAAAGGTGGTGCTCATGGAAAAAATGTGTGATGCAAAGTGATCGTTTGTACCAAGAACAAGTAATTATAGCAGTTTCGCCACAAACATCGCATTGTACTTTAGCATTTTTTTGAAACAAAAATCAACCGGTGTCTCGAACTTTGGCGGTCTAGTCTGTAAATATCCAATTTTAAACCATGCAAATTTAAATAAGTTTTGAAACCTGGGTGACGAGATTGATGGTGTGTTAATGACTGCAATTTCAAGATATTGTTCCTAATATGAAAATCAATCATCGAGTAACATTATCAAAGAAATAAAAATTTGATAAAAATTTGATAAGAAATTGGATAAAATTTTTCCACAAGCGGAAGCCATATACATGTAGTGGTTGTATTTTTCCCGTTGTACCAGTCGGAATTGTTAGAAAATATATATCTGTTGCAGAATCTGGTCTACTTTCGGCAATTATGTTGGGACAATGTCCACTCCAAGAATCTAATAGTAATATGGATTGTAACCTGACGTTCGGAAAGAAAACTTTTCTCAACCAGGTTTTTGCAGGATTTGATGTTAATTTACTTGACTTTGAAGCCATTACATAAATGTTAGCGTTAAATAATGATTGCTGCACTTGTGAACTAAACGTTCCTGTGAATTCTTTTTAATACGATCAAAAGAGGCGACAATAATCTGCCATCAGCAGAAATAGCATCAACAACCACTATTAAGTACTAAAAATTGGTTTTATTTGCTTCGCGCAACAGAATCATGTGATCATCATGCGAAGTTCATTCCATCGTACTGCGTACAATGTAGACTTTATAAAAGTGTTCGCAATATTTCAAAACGTGCATTTCGTTTCATGAGTTCGTACTGTGAAGAAGTGTGTGTTATGTTCGAATTGTGCGTTATACAGTAACGGTATGTTATATATCATAATTTAGTGAAATTATGTAAGTATTTATTAACTTGTATTATTACTTTAAGCTACTCTTCACTTTTATGTTATTGAAAATATAATCATTTGTCCAGTTAGTACGGAAAAGGAGATAAAATAGAGCAATAGTTAAATTAGATTTGAGGCTTTCACGGCCATTGATACAATGTCTAGGTATAGCTTCCGGAATGGAGCCGTGTCTTGAATCAGCGATATGCCGACGTTTCGCAAACGTTGCAGTTTGCATCATCAGGGTTGAGAACTCTGATACTGAGCTCCCTTGGGTAAAGGTAGTCCTTATATGCCCCCCTCCCCCCCTTTGTGTAGATAGTGTTTAGGGAGTAGGGGACGAGGCTTGAATCCAGCTAATCAGCGTATTTTCTACATGGGACCTGGGACAGTCGATTTTAACAAGCTTCTCTTGAGGCGAATTTTTCACCAGCAAAATCATTCGCCATAGACAGGGACAGGTGGTAATCACTTGGTGCCAGGTCCGGACTATAAGGTGGATGCATAAGAACCTCCCAACCAAGCTCCCGGAGCTTCTGGCGAGTTTTAATTGACCAGCTGATTGGCTGGATTCAAACCTCGTCCCCTACTCCCTAAACACCATCTACACAAAGGGGGGGGGAGGGGGGCATATAAGAATTACCTTTACCCAAGGGAGCTCAATATCAGAGTTCTCAACCCTGATGATGCAAACTGCAACGTTTACGAAACGTCGGTATATCGTTGATTCAAGACACGGCTCCATTCCGGAAGCTATACCTAGACAATAGTTAAATTGTATAATATATTTATTAATGGATCAATATTGAAACGTAAAAAATAATTCTTATGCTATTTTAGACAAAAAAGAAATACAATTATGTCAATCGAAGATGTGTACACTGTTTCTTTTTTTTGTTAGCGAAACAGTAACTATATAACGTGTTTGTTAAGGATGCTTTATCTGTATAGTTCAGTATTAGAAAAATCTGTATAGTTCTGTATTAGAAATATTAACCTATTTCCAACAAAAAGTTAGAAATAGGTTAATATTTCTATTTTCTGTATAAAAATGTATCATATAGTTATATATCATACATTTATGTGTACGATATAGTTAAATAACAACATTTCTTGGATTTAACGTTTGATTTTTATAATTTACTTTTTTTATCAAAATAAATTAAACAATATTTAATTTAGATTCTTAATCATTCTCAAATTTTGTCAAAGAATGTCATTTTCATATACAATATAGATGAAGCAGCAATTTTTCGAAAATTTTTTCATTATTTGTCTGATACAGGCTATACAAACATCCTTAATCAAATATATTTAAACTATAAAACAATTAGTAAAGAATCACAACCGTCATATCATTTCAACTTGCTTAAGTGTATTAACAACATTTCTCTTATATGTTTATATGTTGGTACTTTTAAGAAAAAGTACTTTTATAAACTTGAAACAGTTATTTATATTATAAAAATATAGGAAAAGACTATTGTAGCTTTACTTGTAATTGTGATAAAACGTTATTGATGGTCTGACGGACATATTTGTGAGGTCCTACTATAACTATTATCAGTTGATAAGGTAATTTTTTGTTTGTTTTACATGTTTACATATTTATGTAAACATTTTATACATTTGTCTCCCTGTTATCGCAACAAATATAACGTAAATAATGCGTTTATAATTGAATAATTATAAAGTATGTTTTATTTTTTTATATAATTACAGTTTTATACCACAGTTTTATATAATTACAGGTGGAGACAAATTTATTTTCAATCAGTTCCAGAATGATGTCATTTAATGCATGGAATGTCATATTGTTACTGTATGCAACATTTTCTGCTTTGGACCTTCCACAAAGTCCAATAACTTCGGAGGAAATAGAAGTGAAAGAAAAAGTTGAGTACATGCTGAAAAAAATTGGAAATGATAACGAGTTTAAAATAGAAGAGAAGCAAGCTAGATTTTTATGATCCAAATGATATTCCACATGCAGAAACAGTTGATTTGTTTGATCATGTTGAAGATGAGAATTATCTTCCAGAAGAAATTATTTGTACTTCTGTTGAAGCAGCAATATCAAACGATTACAAAAGGCTGTGAAATACTGTGGAGAAGTGGTAAAACAAGACCAAGATCATTGGAATCGGTTGAAAACAATTATAAACAAGTAATATCGCTACAACAATTACGACGATGGGAGAAGTATATCAATGCAGGTGGTACAAGAAGAGAACAATTGCAAAGAATTTCTGAATATATATTAAATAATTTCAGTGAAGCGTTCCAAAGAAGAATGATAATTCATGATATTGACATCGGTCGATGGGCTTCTCGAGCACAAAAGATAAATGCGCCAGGATTCATAGCGTCACATATGTGGATACACAGATTAAAAAAACAACATAATATTGTATCTCGTAAAATAACGAAATTTGTCACGAAAGAATCTTTGTTATCAAAATCAGATTTGGAAAAGAAGTACGAAACATTTACAAGAAATATTTTATTAATCAATATGGAGTAGAAAATATTTATAATTCGGATCAGAGTGGATTCCAGTTAGAACTTCAAGCCGGTCGTACTTTAGCAAATAAAGGTGAAAAAACAATCTGCAGTACAGTCTATATCAGCAACCACGCACAGTTACACAATACAGCCAACTATTTCTGCTCATGACAGATTATTGTCGCCTCTTTTGATCGTATTAAAAGAATCCACAGGAATGTTCACGAGTCCACGAGTGCAGCAATCATTATTTAACGCTCCTACCATTTATGTAATAGCTTCAAAGGTTAAGTCATTAGGTCAGGTCAATTACGTCAGATAAATTAATATCAAATCATGTAAAAAATTGGTTGAGAGAAGTTATCTTTCCGAACGTCGGTTCACAATCCGTATTACTATTAAATTCTTGGAGTGGACATTATCCCAACATAATTGCCGAAAGTAGACCAGATTCTGCAACAGATATATATTTTCTAACAATTCCGGCTGGGGGGCAACGGGAAAAATACAACCACTACATGTATATGGCTTCCGCTTGTGGAAAAATTTTATCAAATATTTCTTTGATAATGTTACTCGATGATTGATTTTCATATTAGGAACAATATCTTGAAATTGCAGTCATTAACACACCATCAATTCTCGTCACCCAGGTTTCAAAATTTATTTAAATTTGCATAATTTAAAAGTGGATATTTACAGACTAGACCGCCAGAGTTCCAGACACCGGTTGATTTTTGTTTCAAAAAAATCCTAAAGTACAATGTGATGTTTGTGGCGAAACTGCTATTGTATAATTACTTGTTCTTGGTCCAAACGATCACTTTGCATCACACATTTTTTCCATGAGCACTACCTTTGTTACGAATATGTGCATAAGTAAAACACATTTATTTTTTGTGCATGCAAATCGTCAATCGATTTTTCTTAATATTATATTAATTATATGATTTTAATATATTAAAATAACATTATAAATTGTAAACATTATACATTAAATATATGCAACTGTCTATGTATTATTTTTCTACAATTTATTACATTTCCCTACTTACAGTAACGTATCTAGCTACAGTATTCATTTACTTGGACGACGTGACGCGTATAGCATGATATTATCACGATATTATCACGACGTTTTCCAACAATTTAATCGAGACCACTTTCTAATATTATATATGAATCGATTTGTCATGAAATGTTCTACAATTTTTGTTCTTATAAAAACTTACCAGTTTTGCAAATGTAACGAGTTGGGGGGGGAAGTGAAAAAATTTAATGTTTTTGAAAAAATTAAATATACCATTGCAAAAAGTATTAAATATTGTGCAACTTTTGTAGGAAACATTTTTTCATATACCTTGTATTTTAGGAAATATTCAATAAAAATGAAAAAGTCCTTTTTTTTCAAGGGGCTATTTCAACCCCTAACTAAAACTTAACATTCAGCCGATAAAAAAAAAAACGTGTCGAATACTTTTTGATGCTCTACACTTATCCAAAGCGCATCAAATGGGTGAGGGACAGTTCTGTTAGTTCCCTTGTAAGACGTAGTCTCCACCTTTGGGCCTATGAGATAGACCCGCGAACAAGCGTCCATTTTCTTTGCCGGCCGCAGCAAGCCGTATGTACCGCCTGCCGCGTCGCGCATTCTTATTAGTCCATTTGTTTTATTTAATAACGCGAAATTTTACGTGGTTGTTTAAAAAAAGACACCGATTCCATTACTCATGTCGACCTATTCTAGCTATATATTAGCTCTGGTATGTTGCGAGTCAGACATCCTATATATACAGGGTGTCTCGGATCACCTTCACAATCTCTCGCGAGAACGTAGAGTAGATTGAAATGAACACAAAAGTCCCATACCGTTTTGCAATATTTGCAATAATAGTAGAAATATTAATTAAAGAAAATTGGGGAATGGTCACGCGCGATGTGGTAGATGAGCTGCAGTGACTCCGTCTGCCGCTGTATACTTATACATTAAATCAAACTGAACAAAAAAGTCCTCTACCATTTTGCAAATGATGACAGG
>NW_022639637.1:391775-394238 GCF_010583005.1 Odontomachus brunneus
TAAAAATGAAAAAGTCCTTTTTTTTCAAGGGGCTATTTCAACCCCTAACTAAAACTTAACATTCAGCCGATAAAAAAAAAAACGTGTCGAATACTTTTTGATGCTCTACACTTATCCAAAGCGCATCAAATGGGTGAGGGACAGTTCTGTTAGTTCCCTTGTAAGACGTAGTCTCCACCTTTGGGCCTATGAGATAGACCCGCGAACAAGCGTCCATTTTCTTTGCCGGCCGCAGCAAGCCGTATGTACCGCCTGCCGCGTCGCGCATTCTTATTAGTCCATTTGTTTTATTTAATAACGCGAAATTTTACGTGGTTGTTTAAAAAAAGACACCGATTCCATTACTCATGTCGACCTATTCTAGCTATATATTAGCTCTGGTATGTTGCGAGTCAGACATCCTATATATACAGGGTGTCTCGGATCACCTTCACAATCTCTCGCGAGAACGTAGAGTAGATTGAAATGAACACAAAAGTCCCATACCGTTTTGCAATATTTGCAATAATAGTAGAAATATTAATTAAAGAAAATTGGGGAATGGTCACGCGCGATGTGGTAGATGAGCTGCAGTGACTCCGTCTGCCGCTGTATACTTATACATTAAATCAAACTGAACAAAAAAGTCCTCTACCATTTTGCAAATGATGACAGGTTTTTAGATATTAATTATAGAAAATTTGTATATTATGATACACAATCATGTAACAATTTTCTTTATTTAATATCTAAAAATCTATGTGGTCATTTGCAAAATGGTAGAGGACTTTTTTGTTCAGTTTGACTTAATGTATAAGTATACAGCGGCAGACGGTGTCACTGCAGCTTATCTACCACATCGCGCGTGATCATTCACCAATCATTTTAATTAATATCTCGACTATTATTGCGATTATCGCAAAACAGCATGGGACTTTTGTGTTCATCTCAATCCGCTCTACGTCCTCACGAGAGATTGTGAAAATGATTCGGGACACCCTGTATATAACATAATTATACAGGATGTCTCAGAACAATCTACAAAGCTCTCATGAGAACATAGAGCGAGTTGAAATAAACATAAAGGTTCTATATTGTTTTGCGATATTCGTAATAATAACCGAGAAATTAATTGCGAAAGATTAAGGAGAAGCATATGCTGAGTGGCAAAGGACGGATCGCTCGAGTCACAGAGCAGCTCAGTAATATAGCGCGCGGATGTCGCGCGTGGTGATTGGAAGACAATACACTACTGTCTACTTGTACCACTGTGCTTCTACATCTCCCCTTGGCGCAGTGCAGCAAAAGCGCAGCGGTATAAGTATAAGCAGTGGTGCATTGTCTTCCAATCACCACGCGTCGATATCCGCGCGCTATATTACTGGACCGCGCTGTGACTAGAGCGGTCCGTCTTCTCCCATTCAGAAATTACCTCATTCAAAAATTCTCCCAAATTACCTCAGAAATCCATCTTTAAGAGATAATGCGGTAGTGGTGAAACACTCTGTATGTGTGTATATATATATATACAGGGTATAGAAAAAGTACCGGAACGGCAAGATAACTCGGCGGAGGAGCATTTTAGAGAAAAATGTTTCGAATAAAAGTTTTAAGGCTTAAAAAGTCGCATTTAATGACAGTAGTTATTTGACCTAAGATGACATCGCCAAGGTCAGGACAAGATCAACTTTGCTTTTTTAAATAGAAATACATATTTTTTTATTACGGCATTTTATTCTACGTAAAAAAACAAACAACTTTTGCTTGAAAAAATTTTTATACGACCTCTATTTTCTAAGATATTTACGTAAATATCTACAAAATTATTGGGTTCAATAATTTTTTACTTGAATTATATCAACTTTACCGAAAAATATCAAGAGATAAAAATTATTTATTTTGTTCTCATAGAGCTCGGAGAATTTTTTCAGAATTTTATATTAATTTTTTAGTACTGTATTTTCTTGTATTTTCTTGAAGTACTAAAAAGTTAACACAAAGTTCTGAAAAAATTCTCAGAGCTCTTTGAAAACAAAATAAGCAATTTTTATCTCTTAATATTTTTTGGTAAAGTTGATAGAATTCAAGTAAAAAATTATTTAAAACAATAATTTTGTAGATATTTACGTAAATATCTTAGAAAATAGAGGTCGTATAAAAATTTTTTCCAGCAAAAGTTGTTTACATTTTCACGTAAAATAAAATGCCGTAAAAAAAGTATGTATTTCTATTTAAAAAAGCAAAGTTGACCTTGTCCTGACCTTGGCGACGTCATCTTAGGTCAAATAACTACTGTCATTAAATGCGACTTTTTAAGCCTTATAACTTTTATTCGAAACATTTTTCTCTAAAATCCTTCCCCGCCGAGTTATCTTGCCGTTCCGGTACTTTTGCTATATCCTGTATATATAGGGTGGACCATTTTAATCCATCCAGTCGAATATGTCGAAAACCAAGCACGGGAGAGAAAAATTTTTCAGACAA
>NW_022639637.1:394248-394653 GCF_010583005.1 Odontomachus brunneus
CAGTACTAAAAAATTAATATAAAATTCTGAAAAAATTCTCCGAGCTCTATGAGAACAAAATAAATAATTTTTATCTCTTGATATTTTTCGGTAAAGTTGATATAATTCAAGTAAAAAATTATTGAACACAATAATTTTGTAGATATTTACGTAAATATCTTAGAAAATAGAGGTCGTATAAAAATTTTTTCCAGCAAAAGTTGTTTACATTTTCACGTAAAATAAAATGCCGTAAAAAAAGTATGTATTTCTATTTAAAAAAGCAAAGTTGACCTTGTCCTGACCTTGGCGACGTCATCTTAGGTCAAATAACTACTGTCATTAAATGCGACTTTTTAAGCCTTATAACTTTTATTCGAAACATTTTTCTCTAAAATCCTTCCCCGCCGAGTTATCTTGCCGTTC
>NW_022639637.1:394663-394832 GCF_010583005.1 Odontomachus brunneus
AGCAAAGTTGACCTTGTCCTGACCTTGGCGACGTCATCTTAGGTCAAATAACTACTGTCATTAAATGCGACTTTTTAAGCCTTATAACTTTTATTCGAAACATTTTTCTCTAAAATCCTTCCCCGCCGAGTTATCTTGCCGTTCCGGTACTTTTGCTATATCCTGTATA
>NW_022639637.1:394842-395190 GCF_010583005.1 Odontomachus brunneus
ACCATTTACGACGTATCTAAACCAGAGTGAATCTCTGCCTAAACGCGCGTGATTCTTGAATTCTTGTTTGTTAGGCTAATGGCAGAGAACGCGACGTAATTGTCGTGGCGTAGACGTAAGCTAAGGCAGAGAAAAACGTAAACACAAGCGCGGTAAACGAGAGCTGCCCTTGCGTTTACGTTTTTTAGGCCATCAGCCTTACGCTATTTACTATTAATACGAGCGCGCGTTCGTGCTCGTCACTACGGTATCCACGCGCGCTAATGCTAAAGAGCGTAACTTTGAAGCCTCTTAACTCGAAAAGTACTTAACGAAAAAATACTTAAGTATAGTGTTTTGGAAAGCTCT
>NW_022639637.1:395260-395435 GCF_010583005.1 Odontomachus brunneus
ACCCTATAACTTTTGTATTTAACATTTTTTTATACAACGCTTTGTTTTCGAGATATTCAGGTGTTCCGGTATATAATATTCACCCTGTATATATACGTATATATACATATACAGGATGGACCATTTTAATCCATCCAGTCGAATATGTCGAAAACCAAGCACGGGAGAGAAAAAT
>NW_022639637.1:395495-395946 GCF_010583005.1 Odontomachus brunneus
GAGGTCCCGGATTGTAGTATGATTCGGATGTTGTTCTCTTTCGGGGTAACGATTCCGGTAAACTCGCGAAGCTTCATGATAATTTAGTTGACATTCTCCGAGAACAAGGAGAATATCAACAATCTCTGAGGGACGATAATCAGCCATGGGTATTGTCGGCAGACGTAAGCCTCTGATTGTGAGTAATAAAGTTTGATACTCCGATCAACAGTGGAAGAAATTTCCATAATCAATTGATTCCTAAATATCCAATTGTATCTACAGACTATTAATTCCTATTAATAATAATCGGCCGATATAGACGATTGCTACAAATCCTGTTCGCAGAAGTACAAACCTGATTGATTCCTTGATTGTTCTTGATGTTCTACTCATCTCAAATAGTCTATTTTTAAAATAATATACCCTCTATTGTTTCCAAAGAAAATATCGACCAGATCTTACCTTCACT
>NW_022639637.1:396355-396687 GCF_010583005.1 Odontomachus brunneus
ACCACGTAAAATTTCGAGATATTAATTAAAATAGTTGGGCATATCAGAGCACGGCGACGCGGCAGGCGAGACATACGGCTTGCCGCGGCTGGCAAAAAAAATGGAAGAACGCACACACAGAGCTACTCATTTCAGTATGCCAAACGGCCCACCTCTCTGGCTTATAAGATAGGCCCGCGAGCAATCGTCCATTTTTTTCGTCGGCCGCGGCGAGCTGTATATCCCGCTTGCCGTTACGCCGCACTTTGATATGCCCAACTATTTTAATTAATATCTCGAAATTTTACGTGGTTGTTTGAAAAATGACCTATACAATTTTTGTTCACTTTTAT
>NW_022639637.1:396798-397441 GCF_010583005.1 Odontomachus brunneus
TCAGCTACAAGAATATGTAATAAAAAATAGGGGATGCCGTTTAAAAAAATTGAGGTGACTTTCATGTGACTTTCAAATAATTCTTCAAGGTCAAAGCAATGGTACCATCTTATGGTCCCCTCGAAACCAAACAACTTTTGTCTGAAAAATTTTTCTCTCCCGTGCTTGGTTTTCGACATATTCGACTGGATGGATTAAAATGGTCCACCCTGTATATATACACAGGGTGTCCCGCGTAAGACGTACAAAAAGAAAAATTTAAGTAGAACACATAAAAGTGAATAAAAATTGTATAGGTTATTTTTTAAATGACCACGTAAAATTTCGAGATATTAATTAAAATAGTTGGGCATATCAGAGCACGGCGACGCGGCAGGCGAGACATACGGCTTGCCGCGGCTGGCAAAAAAAATGGAAGAACGCACACACAGAGCTACTCATTTCAGTATGCCAAACGGCCCACCTCTCTGGCTTATAAGATAGGCCCGCGAGCAATCGTCCATTTTTTTCGTCGGCCGCGGCGAGCTGTATATCCCGCTTGCCGTTACGCCGCACTTTGATATGCCCAACTATTTTAATTAATATCTCGAAATTTTACGTGGTTGTTTGAAAAATGACCTATACAATTTTTGTTCACTTTTAT
>NW_022639637.1:397451-397949 GCF_010583005.1 Odontomachus brunneus
AGCTGTACAACTTTGCTATTGGACATTTTTCCAAAATGCATTCTTACTGAAAATATTAGGGGGATCCAACACTTTTCGATTAATGTATTTTCTTTAAACCAATTAATTGGTCTCATTATTCCGCGCACAAAAGTATTAAGGTTATGATTACTGAAAATTAAATAATATTTTACAAGATATTTTACATTTTGTGTCAAAAAATTGTTAACTTCAAACCTTTATAATTCAAAAAATACTTAATGAAAAAATGTTTTATTCTAGCGTTTTGCAAAGCTCTCAAGATAAGCTATAAGAATATGCAATAAAATATAGGGGGTTCCATTTAAAAAAATAAGGTTGACCTTAAAATGATCTTGAAGGACATAGTCAAGGTCAAAGTCAAGGTCATTATCTTACTCCCCGCTTGAAACCATACAACTTTGCTATTAGACATTTTCTCCAAAATGCATTCTAACTGAAGATATTAGGGGGGTCCGATACTTTTCGATGACCCTGTAT
>NW_022639637.1:397959-414520 GCF_010583005.1 Odontomachus brunneus
GGTCATTATCTTACTCCCCGCTTGAAACCATACAACTTTGCTATTAGACATTTTCTCCAAAATGCATTCTAACTGAAGATATTAGGGGGGTCCAATACTTTTCGATGACCCTGTATATATACACAGGGTGTTAGTTAAATATGTTACCATACTTAACAGAGCGATTCTTTGGTTTATTTCAAGTATAAAAGTTCATATAAATATGTGTCTTAAACGGCTTAGTTTCCGAAATACAGGTAAATGTTCGCAAATGTTTGACGAAACGGTAAATTGCGTTGGAGATATCTTCCTGCATAAATATGTCTTATTTCATGTGAGTTACCATTCGCACGATCGTAAACAAAATGACAAATTCTAAGTCAAAGTCATAAAATCAAAAAAAGACTTCAGTTCTGATGTTACTGCGGGTCAGTTAGCTTGTGCATAACTTTTCGAGCCAAATTGTTTCAGTCCATCAAAATCAGTCTCATTAAACCTAAATTTACAAATTTTGAAATGGTAGATATGCACTTTGCCTATGGTCTTGCAAATGGTAACTCACGTGAGGCAAGGCGCATTTATGCAGAAAGATATCCCTAACTACCTAATTTACCATGTCGTAAAACATTTGCGAATATTTACCGCTATCTTCAAGAAAAGGGTTCTTTTGTAAGGAACACTGTTGATCTTCGAAAGCCTGTGACAGTTAAAACACCAGTACTAGAGGAAGCTTTTCTAAACGAAACAGATTATTACTACACGTTTAAATTTTTTTATTTCGGAAACTAAGCCGTTTAGGATATATGTTTATATGAACTTTTTTACTCTTAAAATAAACCAAAGAATCGCTCTGTTGAGTATGGCAACATACTTAACTAACACCCAATATATATATATATATATATATATATATATATATATATATATATATATATCATATATAATTTTTATATAATTTTTATATAATAATTTTTTCCTGGGTTTCTATAATATTTCTTTTATTATTTTGCAATTTATTGATAATAAATTAATAAATTTCTTATAACTAAAACTATCCGATTATATAAATAACTAATTTTTATAAAACTAGTAATTATAAATCAAACTAAACAATATAATTTTTCTCTTACGTTATTAAGTTTCAAAAGCTAAACAAAAAACAAATGTTTTATGTACCTAATGTCGTGGCACTACAGTGCTTTAATAAAAGTAAAGTTATATAAAAGATTTTAATATTTTTAAATAAGTAAATTTCTCGAATTATTAATTTATCAATAATTCAAAAGAATAGTACAACACAAATAAATATTCAAAAATTTAAATTACTATATTTTACTTAAATTACGTAAATTACGTAAATTACTGTATAGCGTTAAATACTTGCCAATTGATCCCCAATCAGGATGAGCCAAATTGTTATAAAATCCATCGTACCTCTGTTTGATATTCGCATAACTATGACCCGCTCCTAAAACAAGTCTGTTTTGTACTGGTGAAGTTTTGTACAAGTAATTGTCTTCGTCAAAACACAAATTCCGTAAGGTCTAACGATGAGCCATTTTAATCAGTATGGACCATTATCTCGCAAACTAAATGAAATATCAAAAATGTTTTAAATGCACGCACACACATATACACACGTATACAAAAGAGATGTAAATCTAACCAGCCAACCTCCATGTAGTACATCTTGAATAATGCTAATGTTGGTACTGTAACTTTTAAGTTTTATTACTAAAAAAGTATTTAATGAATAAATATGTTATTATAGTGTATTGGAAAGCTCTCGAAATAAGTTACAAGAATATACAATAAAAAATAGGAGGTTCCATTTAAAAAATTAACGTGACCTTGAAATAACCTTGACAATGGCCGCCAAGGTCAAAGTCAAAAGTCACTTTCAGAAGCTTTACAACTTCCTTTCGAACTTTACAACTTTTGTCTGAAACATTTTTTGATATTACGAGATAATTGCCCGTACTGATTACAGTGGTCCATCCTGTAGGGAGCGTTCCGATTGAGCACGGTACGATTGGACACAACCATCCGATGAAAAGAATTATCTAGTGAATTACTAGGTTGAACCAATCATTACAATCTGTGTCCAATCGTATCGTGGTCAATCGGGTCCCACCCCATCCTGTATACAGGGTGTACCATTTTAATCGATAACCTCAAAAATCTCTTGAAAAGTGCATTTTAGAGAAAAATGTTTCAAATAAAAGTTTTGGGACTTCGAAGGGGACATAAGATGATATCATTAATTTGACCTCGAGTGGCGTCGTCAAGATCAGGACAAAGTTACTTTGAATTTTTTAAATGGAACCCTCTATTTTTCATTACATATTCATATAGCATATCTCGAGAGCTTTCCAAAACACTATAATAAAATATTTTTTTATTAAGTATCTTTCGAGTTGAAAACCTTCAAAGTTACAACATTATTGCCATTAGCATTGGTACCCAAGGTGTTTGACCGATGGCTAGAACATTTGAATGTTGTTTAGAGCCATGACCTTGACAACATTTGTCAAGGTCAAGGCAATTGGAGGCTGTTCCTAATATTTTCATTTCTTGATACCTGTGGATTTAAAAAACCAGTACCGAGAACAGTTAGTGACGTGGCTTTATTAGGACCAGATTTTCGACGTATTCGTTTGAGAGTGCCCTGTTGTGCCTTTTCACATAGTCTTTTAATTACCGTCCTATTAGAATGACGTCTATCCGGAAATGTTTCGGCATAAATCCTTTCAGCTGTCGTATAATTATTTTTGGCCTCATCTAAAATTCTGATCATATCCACGATTTCGTTAGGTGGGTAATCAGCCATAATTATAGGATAATAGAAAAACTTGTGAAAACACTGAAATTATTGAATTCGCCACGAGTCTCCGTCCTGTGGTTGGATTAGCAACAATGCGGACAAGTGACGCTAGCAAGAGAATGACACGAGCTATGATTATTAAAGAAATTTATTAATGGAATTTCACACGTGTGCTTCTTTGTGGCCCTAACGAAACATTGTGACCTTCATATGATCCTTTATAGTCAACCGGACTCCACATGTTACCCCATGATTTTAAAATATTATTTTTGTTTTCACTGTAAAATTTGAAAAAATGAAAATATTAGAAATAGCCTCCAATTGCCTTGACCTTGACAAATGTTGTCAAGGTCATGGTCCTGCACAACATTCAAAAGGTTTTAGCGGACGGTCGAACACCTTGGGTACCAATGCTAATGGCAATAATATTGTAACTTTGAAGCCTTTTAACTCGAAAGATACTTAATGAAAAAATATTTTATTGTAATGTTTTGGAAAACTCTCGAGATATACTATAAGAATATGTAATGAAAAATGTGGGTTCCACTTAAAAAATTCAAAATGATCTTGTCCTGACTTTGACGACGCTACTGGAGGTCAAACCAATGATATCATCTTATGATACCCCCCTTAAAATCCCAAAACTTTTATCTAAAACATTTTTCCCTAAAATGCACTGTTCAAGAGATATTTGAGATGATCGATTAAAATGGGACACCCTATATAATTGATTAAATCATATAATAGTATTCAGGCGTCAAATATATCTTAATGTCTAATGTCCATTTATTTACTAGGAATTCTTACGATTTTCAATCTTACGCATTCATGTAAGATTAAATATTATTAGGTGTACAACTTTGCTTCCGCCGTTTTTTTTTCCGAAATTCGAGGCTTTATTGTAAAAAACTGGTTACACATTTATGATTCAAAGTATTGTCCATCGCTGACCACTACTTTCTCCCATCTTTCAGGCAGCGTACGAATGCCGCGTCGAAAAAACTGGTCATCTTTTGAGGCGATCCACGAATCGATCCAATTTTTTACTTCTTCATAAGACCGGAAGTGCTGGTCAGCTAAGCCGTGTGCCATTGATCGAAACAAGTGATAGTCAGAGGGAGCAACGTCTAGAGAATACGGCGGGTGGGGTTGGACTTCCCATTTCAACGTTTCCAAGTATGTCTTGACCACTTTTGCAACATGGGGTCGAGCATGCTGCAAAATCACTTTATCGTGTCTCTCGTTGTATTGCGGCCGTTTGTCTTTCAATGCTCGGCTCAAACGCATCAATTGCGTTCGATACCGATCGCCTGTGATTGTTTCAGTCGGTTTTAACAGTTCTTCTTGATTTTGACACGAGTCTTGATCAAGTAATGCCTCCAATTTTGCATCTTCGAAAACCTCCTCTTTTCTACCGTTATGTCGGTCTTCGATGTCAAAATCACCGTTCTTGAAGCGTTGAAACCATTCACGACACGTTCTTTCACTAATAGCGGCCTCACTATAAGTATTTGAGAGCATTCGATGAGTCTCAGCCGTATATTTCTTCATATTGAAGCAGAAAATTAAAACCTCCCGCAAATGACGAGAATTTGGCTCGTAAACTGACATTTTTAATCGAGAATAACTTTATGATGCAGACACAAATCGACTATGGGGTTATGTTGACAGATGCCCAAGTTTATTGTATGATGTCTATGATCTATTTATTTCGACCACCACTTACTGCTAAAGCCATCTATAGGAAAACGGCGGAAGCAAAGTTGTACACCTAATATATAATCCTTGTTATATATAAATCTAATTATAACTTTATAGTTATATATATATATTCAGTACTCCTCATTTCTTCTATAAATTAATTGACGCATCTAAATATCTCATTAACAAATAAGCGCAAACTTAAAGGGTTTCCTTAGTATGAATAGGCTTAAAGTAGTGTTATTTTTAGAAATTTTTAAAATAAAAACGACAAAATCAATTGATATAACACTTTTCGTATATATTATACTTTATTTAAAGTATATATCAAAGTTTTTTCAAGATATATGTATAAATATATGCATAAACAGTGTATATGTATATATAAATAGTGTGTCAGCCTAGAAAATAACTTTGTAGACTGTACCCACGATTGTAGCCGTTGTAGTTATCTAGAACAAAAAAACAAAAGATTCTTAATCTGCATATATGTAGCTATTATTTGATCTAAAATTATAAAAAATATTGAAAATTTTTAAAATTATAACGTTTTTATTATCTTTTTCTTTATTTTTGGAAAAAATTGTATATTTTTTTGGGTGTCAAATTTTTTTATTTTCGCATAAAAAAGTTTAGGTCAAACGAAAACTATACATCTATTATATATATCCTCAAAACATCAAGTAGATGCGATCATTTGTTCCCGAGTTATCGTGGTCACCAGTTTACAAAATGCTATTTTGAAAAAAACGCGTTTAAGATTTTACGTATATATTTTTAGTATATAATTTAAAATTCTCCTTATAGCTAATCAGCTATTCCAGGGTCGTACAGAAAATCTTCCTTTTCTTCATAAAACTCGTATAGAGTGACCTGAGTTTTTCTACTGGCTAGCCTTCTTGGTCGCCTCGTGATGTTTACGCTCGGCGATCCGCAATCGTTTATCGTCTCGCTTGTCGGCGAATTGCTTGACTACTGGGACAATGTCGACTTCCATCGTCTAAAAAACTTTTAGAACTGCGTAATAGCCTTCAATGAATATGTCGACGGCCAAATAATTGGCAATTTCAATTTTTTTCAAGCCGCAATGTAAAAGTTTTGGAGCAAAGTGCTACAGCAAACCATTGTAGCTTTCGTTATCATTCTGCGTGTTGCTGCCCAAATAACGTTCTAATAAATCATCTTTAAATAAATCCTCATAAACCTTAATCATTTTCTAAACAGTTTCGATGAGCGGCGGAGCGTGAGTGAAATTCTTTACTGTTCCCGCAGCCTCCGCTCGATACCATGCACTCGACAACCTTTCTCTGACCTTGGCGACGTAACCGAAGGTTAAACTGATAAGGGGAGTAAATAAATATTTTCAAGCCCTATAACTTTTGTCTCCAACACTTTATCTTTATAACTATATTTCTCGAGGTATTTGGCTGAGCCGGAACTTTTTGGACATCCTGTACATATGTTGAATACCTCTAGATAGTTGATTCGAGATTCTGTGACTCAATATAACAAGAAAAAAAATAACACAAAAAAAAGTAAGAGTAAACGTAAAAAAAATTACGTCCGGGAACTCTTACGATTTCAAGTTTATTGAAATTATTATTATTATTATTATTATTGTTATTATTATTTATTATTTTTCCCATTTTTCTTAATTTCCCACGTTTCCCTCACTTGTGCCTTAATTTTATTTTAATGGTCCCTAATTTTAATGGTCATTTTCGAATTCTACGATTCAAAATACATAAATAATATGTGACATTTTCTCGTTTAATCGAATAACTGTTTTCACACCACCAACTTTGCATTACGTCCTTTATTTTTCTCTATTAATTGAAGTTATGGTAATTATGCAGTTTAATTATGCAACTCCGATTACCTTCTCCTTAAGATATATTATACAAGTCATTTTCTTGAATAATCTCTAAAAGGTTTTAGCTGTTTATTAAAAAGTTATTAGTTTATTAAAAAGTAAGAGAAAAATTTCATAAATTAAACATAATTTTTGCACACAGTATATGTATAAAAATATTGCAAACAGTACATATATATAAAGTGTAGTAAAAAGAAATCCATTATTTTTCCAATAGATGGCTTTAGTAATGTGTATCTCGCGTTGTATAAGTGCGATCGGTTTACGCTAGATGGTGTTAGAAAGATAAGATTTCGTACTAAAAAAACTTCTCAGACAGTTTTGTAATTGTTTGACTCAGTATTGTTTGAGCGCGCGTCAAAGATGGACACCAGCAAAGAGAAAATACGCCATATTTTACAGTTTTTCTTCGATAAAGGCGAAAACGTAAGCCAGGCGGCTGAAAATGTGAATAGTGTTTATGGTCCTGATACTGTAACAGCCAATCACGCGCAATTTTGGTTTCGTCGATTCCGTTCCGGTAATTTTGATGTCAAAGATGCACCACGCTCTGGAAGGCCAATTGTCGAAAATGTCGATAAAATAATGGAAATCGTCGAGTCCGACCGTCATGTAAGCACTGTTTCGATTGCCCAGGAGCTAAACATTGCACAAAAAACCGTTTGGAACCACTTGAATAAGGCTGGATACAAAAAGAAGCTCGATGTATGGGTGCCACACGAGTTAACGCAAAAAAACCTCATGGACCGAATTTCCATCTGCGAATCGCTGCTGAATCGCAACAAAATCGACCCATTTCTGCAGCGGATGGTGACTGGTGATGAAAAGTGGGTCACTTACGACAACGTCAAGCGAAAACGGTCGTGGTCGAAACGCGGTGAGCCGGTGCAAACGGTGGCCAAGCCAGAATTGACGGTCAAGAAGGCTTTGCTGTGTATTTGGTGGGATTGGCAGGGAATCATCCACTATGAGCTACTCCCTTACGGCCAAACTCTTAATTCGGACCTATACTGTAAACCATTGGACCGTCTGAAGGAATCAATCACCCAGAAGCGGCCAGCTTTGGCCAATAGGAGAGGAATTGTGTTCCATCAGGACAACGCCAGGCCACACACATCGATAGTGACTCGCCAGAAGCTCCGGGAGCTTGGTTGGGAGGTTCTTATGCATCCACCTTATAGTCCGGACCTGGCACCAAGTGATTACCACCTGTTCCTGTCTATGGCGAATGATTTTGCTGGTGAAAAATTCGCCTCAAGAGAAGCTTGTGAAAATCGACTGTCCCAGTTTTTTGCCAATAGGGACAAGGGTTTCTATAAGAGAGGCATAATGGAATTACCTTCAAAATGGTAACAAGTTATCGAACAAAACGGTGCATATTTTACCTAGATCATTCTAACTATGTTAAATAAAGCCTTCAATTTCATGCAAAAATAATGGATTTCTTTTTACTACACCTTATACGTGGGGGAGGGGGTCCGTTCCTCCTCCTGCACATCCTCCCCTACAAAAACTTACCTTAACTTAATCTAATCTACTTATTGAAATATAATCAACTGTACATGTATATGGATTATTTTTAACTTATTTTTACCATTTTTATACATAATTTATTAATCAAAAACAATATAAGAATACAAATGCAGGTATTGTTTGCGATATTTCAATATATATTAAGTGCAAAAAGTATCGCAAGCAGTATTTGCATTTATATTTTTATATTGTTTTTTTGGTAATTATTTATTTTAGGGGAAGCATCTTAGATGACCTTGACATCACCTTCACATAATGATGTGAATTTTATGTCGTTTATCCTTCAAGTTAACCAAATAATGACGTCTTTTTGACGGTCCTTAGTTATAGACCAATGATGTCATTTTTTACATAAAATGACGCAACAATGACGTATGACACTAGTTTAAAAAAATATATCTTGCAGAAACGATTGCAACTAGTAAGCTTATGTTGATTTTAAATGAAATTTAGTTTTTTTATTGGATTTCTGATTATTTTCACACCTGAAAATTTATTCAGTACTAGTCGGACGCGAACTCAGAGCTCACACACCTTCAGGTTTCTAAGTTTACCATCTTGGCTACTGCGCTATTTCTTCAACTGATACTGAAGTGTTTTTTATTATCCCCATATGCAGCCGAAGCACTAATTATATTAGGTGCGCAACTAAGTTCCCGCTGTTTGTCAATAGATGGCTCCAGCAGTAAGTGCTGGTCGATTTTGACATATCCAAAACGTCATGAACCAAGCTTGGACATATGGTAAACAAACCGCTTTGACACGTTAGTGATTTTGTTTTGGCGTCATATACTTTTGGTTGTGTGAAAATGTCTGATTTTATGCCAAATAATTGTCATTTGCGGGAAGTGTTGATTTTCTTATTTCATTCGAAGAAAATGGCGGCTGAAGCGCATCGAGAGCTCCAAAAAGTTTACGGAGATGCTGCTCTAAGTGAAACAACGTGCTGTGATTGGTTTCGTCGCTTCAAAGACGGTGATTTCGATGTTGACGACCGTCCGCGTGAAGGAAGGCCAAAAACCTTCGAAGACGCTGAATTGGAGGCATTGCTCGATGAGGATCCGTGCCAAACGCAAGAACAGCTTGCTTCAGCATTAGGAGTTACCCGCCAAGCCATTTCCAAGCGATTGCATGCGTTGGGAATGATTCAAAAGCAAGGAACTTGGGTTCCTTATGATTTGAAGCCAAGGGACGTTGAGCGTCGTTTTTTCGCCTGTGAACAACTGCTCCAGCGGCAAAAAAGGAAGGGTTTTCTTCATCGCATCGTGACGGGTGATGAAAAATGGATTCATTACAGCAACCCAAAGAAAAGAAAGTCATGGGGACTGCCCGGTCATGCTTCTACGTCGTCGGCTCGGCCGAATATTCACGCTGCGAAGGTTATGCTGTGTATTTGGTGGGACCAGGTCGGTGTTATTTATTATGAGCTGTTGAAACCGAACGAAACCATCACTGGGGAACGGTATCGAATTCAATTGATGCGATTGAGCCGAGCACTGCGCGAAAAACGGCCACAATACGAGCAGAGGCACGAAAAAGTGATTCTACTGCATGACAACGCTCGGCCTCATGTTGCCAAACCCGTTAAAACCTACTTGGAAACGCTCAAATGGGAAGTCCTACCCCACCCGCCATATTCCCCAGATATTGCGCCGTCCGATTATTACTTGTTCCGTTCGATGGCACATAGTCTGGCTGATCAGCAGTTCCGCTCATATGAAGACATCAAAAAATGGCTTGATTCGTGGATAGCCTCACAAGACGAACGCTTTTACCGTAACGGTATTCGAGCTCTGCCAGAAAGATGGGAAAAAGTTGTAGCTAGCGATGGGCAATACTTTGAATGATTCATTTGTAACCATTTTTTCACAATAAAGTTGCATTTTCATAAAAAAAAACAGCAAGAACTTAGTTGCGCACCTAATAATTTTCTTATAATATTATTTAGTACACCACAACCACAAAAATAAACTATTTATAGTTATAATTATTTCATATAATAAAAGAGAAGTTAGAAATACAAGCATAAAATATTTATGTAAAATATGTTTACCTAGGTGTTGACATTACAATTTAAAAAATATTTAAAGAAACATTTTTAAAACGTTAAAAATAATAGGATAAGTTCTCTTTTTTTCATTAAAAAGACTTTTTTCAATGTTTTTTAATGTTTGGAAAAATGTTTTAATTTTTAATATTTAATAAATGTTTATTTTAACATTTAAAAAATATTTTTTATATGTTAAATGTTAACATTTAGAAAGACGTTCTTTAAATGTTAAAATAAACATTTATTAAATATTAAAAATACAAAACATTTTTCCAAACGTGAAAAAACATATTTTAATGAAGAAAGAGAACTTATCCCATTATTTTTAACGTTTTAAAAATATCTTTTCAAATGTTTTTTAAATGTTTTTTTTAAATATTGTTTGTTCATTGAGTAACAAAAATAACCAGTAAATAAGTAAAAAAATATTATATTATATTTGTAATATTTTTTTAATATTGCTATAATATTGTTAAAGTAATATTTCAAATTAATTCCTTATAGCATAAAATCTTGAAGGGATATCTTGGGAACTTGTGTGGACATTTAGAAGTCCTCGAGATATTTTTAGGATATTCTGATGACTCATGCGGACATTTAGCAATCCTCTGGATATCTTTCGAACATCTTTTAAATCTTATGCTATGTGGGATGCCACTGCAATGTCTTTGCAGTGCAACATTGCATTGCAATATACAATGTTGCAACGTTATTATTATATGAAAATATATCTATAAGAATAGTGAACTTATCTTTTTATTCGAAAAAGGAATTCGTCTATAACATGATAAATTAAACGTTATCATAACGTCATTTTGCAAAGTCATTTTGACGTCTTAAAACATAACGTTCAATACACATCCTTAAAGGACAAATGACGTTACTAACCAATGGTAACATATTGACGTCAAAATAACGACAGCTTGCTGCCTGGGGACGTTCCTTACACGTCCCTTGGATAAAGTTTGTTGATGATTGTCTTTCTTCTAATGAACATAATTTCTTACTTTACATATAAATAATAATAAAATAATGTTAATATATATGTATTAATAAAAGAAATCAATACATTTTATCAATAATGATTAACGTGGTTTGGAGTTAAAATAGAACATTCTGCAGATGTTATGAGAATGTCTGATATAATTTATGGCAAATAAATATGTCCTCAGGTAATCCTATGAATTACGTTTCAGTTTGGATCAAACTGAGACCATTCTGATCAAATTAGGATATCTTACGAAGATCTATTGCTATGTGGGTTAATATATGTTTAAGACAGAAGACAGATACAATCGTGATTTTAACATATATTATTATTAAAGTCATCGTTGTAAATATATAAGTATAAATACATATAAATATAAACATAAAAGTACCGCTGCTTAAGAGACTTTGCATGTTTATCTTAAGCCATGTATTTTTCAGTTGTCAGGTTATTGAACAAAACTAGTGTTTATTGAAAATAGTTACAATTTCTATGTTATTTTATGAGTTTTTTATATAACGCACAATTATAAAGAGTTAATTAAATTTCTTGCACAGAGGCGAGTTATTTGTGATCAAATGGTGTGTTCTCGGTGCAATAAAGCTGCATACTTAAATTTAATATTTTGTTGCACGTTTTATTTTAATTCATATAATTTTGTGAAACTTGTTACTCGAGAATTTTTGGAGTTGCTAAGTACGAATCCGCTGTCAAAAATACAAAATTCAAAATGGCGAATCCAATATGGCAGACGGAATTTTCAAAGTCAACCGGAACCGCTTGAAAATTGTCACTCGGGGAGTTTTTGGCGTCGCTGATTACGAACCCGATGTCAAAAATACAAGATTCAAAATAGCGGATTCAATATGAACCGAAAATTGAAAATTTTTCAAAATTTCTACAAAATTTAATGTGGGTTTTGTGAGTGATTATGAATCCGTTATCATTCTCGCTCTTAGCGTAACCCAGAACTAACGATGTGGACGTGGCGAGCATCTAGTTCCATTTAAAATTTTTTTTTAACTTTTACATATCAATTATAATACTAGAAGAATGAAAGAAAGAGAGAGAGGAAGATGCGGCGGATAATTGTTAGATTGAACGAACTTACCTGTGAAGTTCGATCCTAATTATGCCTTTTGTCTCGTCCGGATGGAAACACTATGTAGTCGCGCCCCGCGCCCTCCTAGACAACAGAATTCCAAGAAACGCTCCGCGGGAATGAAAAAGCGCGCATCAAATGGCGCTACCTCCGCGATGCAGCGCTGCCCGCGTTTCCATACGCTGCGCGCGCCTCTCTTCCTCATAAGTTCAAAGAAAAGGCTAATCGCTACATGGGGACGGGAGGGGGAAAGTAAAAATGGGTGGGCGTCCATCCGGACGAGACAAAAGGCATAATTAGAATCGAACTTCACAGGTAAGTTCGTTCGATCGAACAATTATGTCTAGTTGTCTCGTCCGGGTGGAAACACTATGTAGCTGTTCAAATCTAGCGATTTGCCGCCGAGTATAATCTCATATAAGTGTGGTAACACATAGTCAGTAACGGGTTATACAAGTTACAAATATATAAAATAATTAAAGCGCCAATTTCCGCCTAAAAAACCAAACATAAAGCTAATATCGCGGTTTGTACGTCTCTCTTTTTTTTTTTTTTAACATTGCTCGTGGACAAACTGATAAACACAAACAGAAACTACGCCAAGAGGATCGCATTACAAAAATCCTCCTGGTTTACAATAGGCCTATTACAAAAATTAGCAAAACGCGGGATTTACCAGACCAATCCGCCGCATGTTTAATCAGGTCGAATGAGATCCCCTTTTTTGCAGCTTGTGATGTTGAGGTGTGACGAGTACTACGAGTTGAGAATATAGAAGTATCTATTCCGCACTCTTGAAGACTCTGACGGATCCAACGACTCACAGTCTGAGATGTAACAGCCTTATGCGGCTTATTAAAAGCGATAAATAAGGGATCGCAGTCGAATGAGCGTAAGTCTTTAGTCTTTCGTATATAGACTTCCATTAAATGAACGATACAAAGATTCTCGCGACCATTAAAACGAGAAAAACAAAAAAGCGGTTGGGCTCGTCCTGGGACTGATGTTTTAATGCGATCTGGTACGCGTATAATCAACTTCTCATTTATAAAAGTCTGGGAAATTCTGAGCGAAGCGAGAGTTTGAGCCCGCTGACCCGTCGCGAGCACGAGAAGCAACACAAGTTTTTTTAATAAGAACGTTCAGGGTACATGAGTCATATGGATAGATAGAGGCTAGCTTGGCGATTACAGGAGCCGGATCCCAAACGTAGTCATACCTCGGCCGAGACGGTTTGAGTACTGACACACCCCTGCAAAAGCACTTGACTGACAGATGTTGACCGATCTCGTTTACGGAGATTAACGAAATTGCCGATCTCATAGTATTTAAGCTTGAATAAGAAGAACAAAACTTTAATTCTCGGGTTAGAAACTCCAGCGTCTGAAAGACCGAAGGAGAATAAGAAGATAAATGATAGTCCTGACAAAATTCCCACCAGAGACGAAGAGGACGAGAGTATTGTTTAAGAGTTGAGTCCGACAACAAAGCTAGCATTGCCGGTATCGCTGCTGTAGGAGCTGAACGGGTTTTAAAAGCTTCCCCGATAATCTCCCGACAACCAGGGAAAGGCTCTCCCACGCTGGATGGTAATCCCTGAAATGAGATGAGAGCAGTGAATGGCTGGGAGAAAAAATGATCGGCTCCGATATCAAAAGACGTCTAAATAACGGGAACCATGCCTGTGAAGGCCATAAAGGAACCACTAAGATTCCGATTGCCCCTTCATCCACTATCTTTCTCAAAACGCGAGGCAATAAGATAAATGGAGGGAAGGCATAAAAATTTAAATTCTCCCAAGAAAGAGTAAACGCATCTACGGCTATTGACCCCGGGTCTGGAAACCAGGAAACATATGCTTCACATTTATTGTTAAGAGAGGACGCAAACAGATCGACCTCAAAGGGACCATAGTATCTAGCTATTCGCTGGAAAACTCTGTCAGATAGAGACCATTCAGTATCGGGATCCGCGATTCGAGACTCAGCATCAGCTATCGAATTCTTTATAGAGGCTATATACGAAGCAGAGATGAAAATATTTCGTTCTTCGCACCAGCGTCAAATTTGTCTGGAAATCTCAGAGAGATGAGGATACTGAATAGAACTATATTTATTGATGTAGGCTAGAGCAGTTGTATTGTCAATACGGAGTAGGATGTCACAATCTTTAAGGTCCGCCGCGAAACAGCGTAAGGCGTTAAAGGCTGCCTTGAGTTCTAACGAATTAATGTGAAGAATCTTATCTTCTGCAGCCCACCAACCGCGCGTACGCGAGCCGCCACACTAAGCTCCCCAATCGACTAGCGAAGCATCTGAAAAAATTTCACGAGTAAACCAACCAGAACGAATTCGATTAGTTTGCGCGGGATTTGAGAAGATGTTGATCCACCATTTAAAGTCTGTTAGAAAATGTGAAGGAATATCCATCCTAGAAGAATAGTCTCCGTTATGTTTAGAAAGCGATAAAAACTTTTCTCGTTCGAATTTTTTGGTATAGAAAAGTCCGTATTGTACGGCTGGGCATACTGAAACGAGTGATCCAATAAAGTTAGCGAATTCTCTTATAGAGCAGCAAGATTTGCGAGCTAAGTTTGTCGTTACTCGTAATAACTTCTTTCGACGTTGAGACGGGATTGAAACGTATTGCTCATTAGAATTGAAGACAAACCCTAAAAATTTGCAGATGCTCGACGGTTCTAAGTGAGATTTTAAATAATTTATTTTAAAACCGAGCGAAAAAAGCGGCGCCTACGAGAAGCCCTTTTACTCTCTGAGTGTCTCGAGGGGCTCTTCTTCCTCTCCTTATGTTTTGGCATCTTAGACGCGAAAACACACTATCAAATAAAGATAATAATAACAAGAAAGGAACACAAGTTGACTACGCTGACGAACAGAACACAATGAGGAAGAGAGGCGCGCGCAGCGCACGGGAACGCGGGCAGCGCTGCATCGCGGAGGTAGCGCCATTTGACGCGCGCTTTTTCATTCCCGCGCTTTTTCATTTCCCGCTTCTTTGAATTCTGTTGTTTAGGAGGGCGCGACTACATAGTGTTTCCATCCGGACGAGACAACTAGACATAATTTGTCCGCACTCTTCTAGCTCCTCACTCCGGCCGACCGCTTCACGGACACGGCCGTTCGCTTGTGTGCATAACCCCCCACATGCTACTCCCTGCTGCCGATTGTTTAAAAACTTACAGCTCTGACTGACTATTTTAATATATCGAAACTGTTCCCACAGATCTACTTTCATTTTGTTACAATACAATCATTAATGGCGTCTACTTATCGACGTGTGATTTTGCTGACACACACATTCATTATTACTATAAACATTTATATACTAATCCAATTCGAGCATATTCATCTTTTTCATAAAATTTGAAGAATCTGTGCTACTAGCGAAGACAGTAGCACAGTGTAATCAAATATGGAAGAAAATGAATTTGTAGATATCCGTAGTAATTGTGATTCACTGGATGTTTTATGTGATATAGATAGTGAAACAATCACATTTAACGACGAAGATGTTGACTCAAGAGTTTTAGATACAGAACTTATTAATTATCAACCAATAAATCATGGTAATAGTGATAATACAATGAACAATATACCTTTCCCTTATAGAAATATCATACTAGAATCATTTATTCATTTTCAGTATTAAAAGTATAGTGATTAGTAATTCAAATACTTAGCTCTTAGTGCTCAAGAATTTCAGTGTATAGTGTTACAAATTCTATCTTATGATTGATTTTAATACTTAAATATTGATATGTAATACTTCGTTCAGTGATAAAATACTTACGCAGAACATTGTCAATACTTAAATACTAATATGTAATACTTCGCTAAGTAGTGAAATACTTACGCAAAGCACTGTCAAGATTTAAAGTATTAATCCAGACAACACACAATATTTATGATAAATATTTATAAATATTTATTTTGAATTATTTTTAAAAAATATTATATAAATATTTTGTAAATATTTTTTTATATACATAAAGAGAGAGAGAGAGAGAGAGGAAAAAGTATGACAATTTTTATTAAAAATATTATTAAAAGTCTAAATATCTAAATATTTTATACAATATTTATAGTAAACAAGAAATAAATATTTATAGTAATATTTTGTAAATATTTCTATAAATATTATACATGAAAAAAATTAATTTAATTATTTATAATTATTAAATTAATGAAGAAATGAGAAAATCGAAATTTAAATTTGTAATGTACACTAAAAAAAAATTCTTTAAATGAAAGTAATATATTTTGTTAAATATAATTTTTTAACTTAAAAAAATATTTGTTAGATTTTAGAAAATATGTAATAAATATGAATTTCTATTAATATGTAATAAATATGAAGTAATATTTTTTTTTAATTTGTAAAACCCTTATAGAAATATCATACTAAGAATCATTGATTAATTACTTATTTTCAGTATTAAAAGTACAGTATTTAATAATATTCTGTGATTCAAATACAGCTTTTAGTACTCA
>NW_022639637.1:414530-414647 GCF_010583005.1 Odontomachus brunneus
AACTCAGTAGCATGATATGATCGTGTTGTCCACCTTGCTATTCCGCACGCAGCGTACGAGTCGCTCGAGCATCAGGAGCGTCGTGCCTCTATCGTTCCAATTAAAAGAAATAAGAAT
>NW_022639637.1:414922-416005 GCF_010583005.1 Odontomachus brunneus
AAAAGTTGTGGCGTTTAAAAAGATGTATTTACTGATCACATCAGTTTGACCTTGGGTTGCGTAGCGAAGGTCAGGTCAAGGTCACATTAATTTTTTTAAATGGAACACCCCATTTTTCATTGCATATTCTTATAGCACATCTCGAGAGCATTTCAAGTTCGCAAAACTATCTTGATGTTAGAACAAATGACTAGCTACACGACAAGATAGCAACTACGAGTAGTAGCCGTAAGTTAAACATAAGTATGTCTTACATACATAACAATAGAAATCAAAACAAAGACATAGATTTCGGAATACAATGAATGTATTTGTACTACTGTGTCCAAAAAGTAAGACCAGTTTTTATTTATTTCAAAAAATATTTATTCATTCTTCCAAATCTATTTCGTCGCCTTCAAAGTAATCCCCTCCCGACACAATACACTTATGCCAACGTATTTTCCAGTCCTCGAAACAAGAATTAAAGTCGCCTTCCGGGATGGCTTTCAGAGCGCGTAGCGATTCACGTTGTATCTCTTCTATCGTCTCAAAACGATTTCCCCGCAGTGGTCTTTTGAGTTTCGGGAATAGCCAGAAGTCACACGGTGCTAAATCAGGCGAATACGGTGGTTGTGGAACGATATAGATCGAATTTTTGGCGAAAAAGTCACGAAGAACAAGTGCAGTGTGAGAAGGTGCATTATCGTGATACAAAAACCAAGACGTTTCAGGCCCAAAATATCTTTCAAAATGGTATTGGCAGATCTTTTCGAAATACCTACAGCATCAGCAAGGTCTCTAACAATCATTCGACGATTAGTAAGCACAAGTTATTCGATTTTCTTGACGTGTTGTTTATCGGTAGAGGTTGATGGTCGTCCGGAACGCTCTTCGTCTTCAACACTTTCACGACCTTCTTTGAACTGTTTATACCACTTGTAAACATTCCTTTCCGACAAAGCATGGTCCCCGAAGGCTTTCTGCAACATCTTGAACGTTTCTGTACTCGAAATTTCATTCCGCAAACAAAATTTAATGCAACTTCTTTGCTCAATATAATTAGACATTGTAAAAATCGCCGAATGCACTTTTAGCGTCGTA
>NW_022639637.1:416173-434321 GCF_010583005.1 Odontomachus brunneus
ACCTTATCGAATACCTATATGATATTACGATGATGATACGTGATATTAACATTCTATTCATGAGACTTCTTTTATTAATAATTTTTTAATAAATAATTTTATTAATAATTTTTTAATAAATAAGAGCGACGGCTAAAACTTTTTGATTATGAATGAAGAGTGTTAGTTCTATAATACATGTCAACATCAAGACCGTTGGAGGGTGGTCCCCTATTCGGCATTTTTACCAAAAATTAATATTTTGTAAATATTTCTATAAATATTGCACATGAAAAAAATAAATATAATTATTTATAATTATTAAATTAATAAAGAAATAAGAAAATCGAAATTTAAATTGGTAATGTACATTAGAAAAAAATTCTTTAAATGAAAGAAATATATTTTGTTACATATAATTTCTTAACTTAAAAAAACATTTGTTAAATTTTAGAAAATATATAATAAATATAAAGAAATATTTTTTTTAAATTTGTCAAATAAGCTGTAAAATTATGAATTTATATTAAATAAAAAAGTAATTTCTTTGATTTAAAATATTTATATATATAAGAATAAACAGATGATTTCTTTACAAAGAAAAAATTAGTATTTTTAAATGTAAAAACTGTTTAAATAAATATTTGCTTGTTTTAAAAGTAAATAAAATACAAGTAAATAAATCATTTTATAAATCTGAATAAATTATTTTCTAATATTAAAAGTATTTTTTTATGTTTCAAATTAAAGTTTCTTTTATTATCAGAAAACAATTTATTTAAATTTACAAAATAATTTATTTTACTTACTTTTAAAACATTTAAATATTTTTTAAATATACTTTTTACATACTTTTTAAAACATATATTTTAAAAGAATCTATTCTCTTCTTTTAAATAAATCATATGCTTTCGTATATGGATATACCATATGTACACAATATAAAGCGTCTCTCAATCAAAGTGACAGTGACGCAGTAGGTAAGGTGAACGACACAAGAATCAGCCCAAGTAACAGACTCAGGTCAAAATGACGTAAAAAACTGGTCATAACTGGTCGAATGATGTCAAATGATTAAATAACGACGTCTTTAAAACGTCTTTGTTATAACATCTTAATGACGTTTCTGTATAACGTCTTAAAAACGTATTATTGACGTTTAGAGACGTTATAAAACGTCATTAAGTTGTCTAAAATGTCGTTATCGATCTGTAACATTATACTATCATTTTGATGATATTCTCACGATATTTTTGATCATTTCTTGGTTATTTTTTATCCTGAATTTACTTAGATTTGGATGTCATTTTGACGCGTCTGCTACCTGGGAGAGGTCTCAGGCTGGAATCTCAGCAATGCCCATATAGCACAGAAGCTTGCAGCAACATTGCTACAACGTTGCAAGATTGCATATTGCAGTGCAATGTTGCAGAGACTTTGCAGTGACATTAATTTGCAATATTACTTTAGCAATATTGCAGTAATATTTAAAAAAATATTACGAAATAATATATTTTATTTATTTACTAGTTATTTTTGTTACTTGTATTTCAAATTTAGTAATGTTTTACATCAATAATACTTATAGAATAGTACTTAGAATAGCACTCGTTAGTGGCAATCATTAATTTATCTTATTGCATATTTTTTATACTTCTTATACCGTTTTTTCGGAGAAAATACTTTCTTTAGATTTAATATTCGTATTTGTTTAATTTTGTGGTTTTTTTATTTTATTAAAATATTATATTTTTAAACGAAATATCATTTTTTTAAATGATGAAAATAAAACTTTTATCTCGTTCAAGGAAACCATGTCATTTAATGAAACAACACTATTGTTTTAAATAATATTTTTTAAAAGTTTCTCTCAAAATTTAGTAATTCGATTTATTTAATTTGGATTTTCTTGGATTTTTTAATTTTTTTTGTTGGATTAATCATTACAACATTTTGTTAAAAATGTAAAAGTAATTATCACTGGTTCACTACATTACATCAATATTCATCGCATATCGAATGTTGCATTGTTTCAATATCTATCAACAAATTATCCAATAAACAACAAGTAAAAATTATATAACTATTATTTGGTGTTTGCTAGGTATGTTATACTCTGAACAATATAAGGATACATTATATAAGCATGAATTGTAAGAACATCGTTGGAGTCATTAGAGTCACCGCGTGCGCGCCGTTCGTCAGGTTAAGCAACAGTTTAGTTCAGTCAGGACATGGATGGGGGTGACCAGTGGTTTTTATACCGCTTGGGATCGAAATTATCGCAGGAGGATTCATGAAAGTTTGGAATGTGTTGACAACCTTCGATATCTAGTAGTTTATGAGACATGAGAAAATTAGAAATATAAGCATTATTTTTGTAAACATAATGATTTTCTCATTTTTCACCTTCGCATAATAATTTTCAGTATTTGATTACTATCAATATTTAACAGTGATTTTATTATCAGTATTCACCAGAAATTAAGTACTGGCCAAAAAATTACTGAATTACTGGTAATATTTAATCACTAATAATTTTTCAGTATTTCTTAGTATGATATTTCTATAAGGGTATAATATAAGAGCCATTGATTTTTTAAATGCCACTGTGCTATACCTACTGAAGTTGTGTGCAATACTTGCAACGAAAGTGTAATATTACAAGAAAATTTAATATGAAGATTCCACAGACGAAACAAAGAAAAATGTGGAAAGAAATACATTTATTCTTGTTGTAA
The DNA here is from genome assembly GCF_010583005.1 of Odontomachus brunneus. NCBI lineage: Eukaryota > Metazoa > Arthropoda > Insecta > Hymenoptera > Formicidae > Odontomachus > Odontomachus brunneus. Next base: position 418,894 of record NW_022639637.1, read on the forward strand.
CTTTTTCCACTCGTGGTGGAAGGGAACGTAGTAATGCACATTTGTCTCTAATTACAAGTTGTCAATTTATTGTGCAATATTTACTATTATCTCCATCACGTGAAATGTTTCTGGAGAACGAATTCGGCATAGGACGACCAACGACTGTGAATTGGACAAATTTTATAAGAGAGACATTGATCTATTGGTCAGAAAAAAATGCATCAGTGATAATAGGTAGACCAAATATTATCATAGAAATAGGCGAAGCAAAATTTGGTAAACGAAAATATCGAGGACGGACAATTGACGGTACATGGAGTTTTGGTGGTTTTGAACGGAATAGTAGAAAATTCTTCGTTGAATCCGTAAAACGTCGAGATATTAATACACTTGAAGAAATAATGAAACGTCGTGTAAAACCAGGACCAACCCTTATAGAAATATCATACTAAGAATCATTGATAATTACTTATTATCCATTATTTTTAATACTGAAAATAAGTAATTATCAATTATTCTTAGTATGAAATTTCTATAAGGAAATTATTATGAGCGATTGTTGGAAAGCTTACAATAATCTAGATAATTTAGGTAGGACAATTCGTATTTGTGGCCTTGCAACTTAACACATATAACTTATGATATCATCTGTATACCAATATTAAAATCGAAATAATCCGAATAGTGTTAACTTTTCTAAATTACAATTTCTCTATTTCACTGCAGGTTATCGTCATTTGACAGTAAATCATAGTCAAAATTTCATAGACTCAGGTACAAACGCTCACACACAAAATATCGAGCGATCTTGGTGTAATATGTACTTGGCGTAATATGCGGTCTATTACCAAAGTATGGTCGAAAAGAGGAACATATAGCCGAATATATAGCTGAGTTTATGTTCCGACGTACTTTTCCTGATCATTGTGAACGTGTCCATGAACTACGCAAGCAAAACATATGTCAAACATTAGTGAGAAGTTCCGGAAATGTACGTACTGCAATTCCAAGGTAAAAGAAAAAAGGACTCGAGTTTACTACGTATATTGTAATGTTACTTTATGTTTATCAAAAGATACTAACTGCTTCATAGAATTTCACACATAACAATTTTATTTTTATTTTTAGAATTAGACAGAGTAAACACAAACAAAAAATTAATAAAAATAAAAACAAAAATCAAAATAACAAAAAAAATAAAAAAATTTAAATCTAAAAAAATAAAAAATTCAACAATCTAAAAGAACAAACAAAAATTTAAAAATCTAAAAAAATAAAAATAATACAAAGGAAAGGAGTTAGGTCTTTCCCACGTCTACGTCGTCAACTTTTGGGTTACGCTGAGAGGGATATCACTTTTATATAACCACCATAAGCAATCGAAACATAGTAAATCCGCCATTTTGAATTTTTGAAATTTAACTTCAGATTCATGACCAGCAATCGGGAAAAAATATATAAGGTGTAGTAAAAGAAATCCATTATTTTTGCATGAAATTGAAGGCTTTATTTAGCATAGTTAAAATGATCCGATTTAGGTCAAATATGCACCGTTTTGTTCGACAACTTGTTGCCATTTTGAAGGTAATTCCATTATGCCTCTCTCATAGAAAATTTTGTCACTATTGGCAAAAAATTGGGACAGTCGATTTTCACAAGCTTCTCTTGAGGCGAATTTTTCACCAGCAAAATCATTCGCCATAAACAGGAACAGGTGGTAATCACTTGGTGCCAGGTCCGGACTATAAGGTGGATGCATAAGAACCTCCCAACCAAGCTCCTGGAGCTTCTGGCGAATCACTATCGATGTGTGTGGCCTGGCGTTGTCCTGATGGAACACAATTCCTCTCCTATTGGCCAAAGCTGGCCGCTTCTGGGCGATTAATTCCTTCAGACGGTCCAATTGTTGACAGTACAGGTCTGAATTAAGAGTTTGGCTGTAGGGGAGCAGCTCATAGTGGATGATTCCCTGCCAATCCCACCAAACACACAGCAAAGCCTTCTTGACCGTCAATCCTGGCTTGGCCACCGTTTGCGCCGGCTCACCGCGTTTCGACCACGACCGTTTTCGCTTGACGTTGTCGTAAGTGACCCACTTTTCATCACCAGTCACCATCCGCTGCAGAAATGGGTCGATTTTGTTGCGATTCAGCAGCGATTCGCAGATGGAAATTCGGTCCATGAGGTTTTTTTGCGTTAACTCGTGTGGCACCCATACATCGAGCTTTTTTTTGTATCCAGCCTTATTCAAGTGGTTACAAACGATTTTTTGTGCAATGTTTAGCTCTTGGGCAATCGAAACAGTGCTTACATGACGGTCGGACTCGACGATTTCTATTATTTTATCGACATTTTCGACAATTGGCCTTCCAGAGCGTGGTGCATCTTTGACATCAAAATTACCGGAACGGAATCGACGAAACCAAAATTGCGCGTGATTGGCTGTTACAGTATCAGGACCATAAACACTATTCACATTTTCAGCCGCCTGGCTTGCGTTTTCGCCTTTATCGAAGAAAAACTGTAAAATATGGCGTATTTTCTCTTTGCTGGTGTCCATCTTTGACGCGCGCTCAAACAATACTGAGTCAAACAATCACAAAACTGTTTGAGAAGTTTTTTTTGTACGAAATCTTATTTTTCTAACGCCATCTAGCGTAAACCGATCGCACTTATACAACGCGAGAAACACATTACTAAATCCATCTATTGGAAAAATAATGGATTTCTTTTTACTGCATTTTATATTAGGCCAACAATCAGGCTTTACGAATTTCCCTTGTTTCTTATGTTTATGGCGTAGTCGAGACCGTGACAATCACTATTCTAATATTTTTGAGGTTAGAGACGAATGGTGACGTAATGGAGCTTAACGGACAACGGATTCGGATCCAGCGACCTCGAAAACATATAGGTATGCTTGTCAGGCCTCATTTCTCAACTTAAAAAGAGCCGTTTTAGCGATTTTAAGGTATTTTTTGAGGTTAGGGACGAATGGTGACGTGATAGGGTTTAATGGACAGCGGATTCGGATCCAGCGACCCCGAAAACATATAGATATGGTGATGTAGTCTAGCGAACAGCAACTTTGTTTCTTTTTGTGTGCCTGTGTTATTAATGCGTTTTATATTAGGTGGTAAACTTAGTTCCTGCGGCTCACCGTTAGATGACGTTAGTTGTAGGTGTAATTTATTTTGACATCTGAAACTGGCTGCATTTTAGAGGTTAGACATTTGTCAATAAAATTCAGTGCGAAGAGATTCATTTAAGCGAGCAGTGCTATTTTTTCTTTGATTAAATATGGAACGTGATAAGTTGTTTTTTCGACATGTGCTGCTTCATTACGTTGACTTGAAAAAAACTGCAGCTGCAGCTCATAAATTGCTTTTTGAAGCTTATGGCAATTATGCTTCATCGGAAAGAACATGCCAAGTGTGGTTTCAGCGATTTAAGAATGGTGATTTTGATGTCAATGATAAAGAACGCTCAGGCCAACCAAAAAAGTTTGAAGACACCGATTTGCAGGCATTATTGGACGAAAACTCTACTCAAACGCTCCAAGAATTGTCTGCAGCATTAAATGTTACTCCGATGGCTGTTTCCAAACGTCTACATGCAATGGGAAAAATTCAAAAGGAGGGAAAATGGGTACCACACGAATTAACCGCAAATGCCATTGCGAATCGCTTAAACATCTCTATTTCTCTGCTCGCCAGGCAGAAAAAGAAGAGTTTTTTGTGGCGCATAGTGACTGGCGATGAAAAATGGATATACTTCGATAATCCTAAACGAAGAAAATCATGGGTAGACCCTGGCCAACCATCGACATCCACACCAAAGAGAAATATTCATGGCCACAAAGCAATGCTTTGCATTTGGTGGGATATGCACGGCGTCGTTTATTATGAGCTACTCAGACCGAACGAAAGTATCACGGGGGATCGATATCAATCACAATTAAACCGTCTGAATGAAGCATTGTTGGAAAAAAGGCCAGCAGTAGCCAGCAATCGACGTAAAGTCATGCTTTTGCACGACAACGCTCGACCACACGTTGCCAAAGCCGTCAAAGAAATACTGATGTAGCTCGAATGGGAAGTTCTCCCGCACCCAGCGTATTCACCAGACTTAGCTCCTTCGGACTATTACTTGTTCCGGTCGATGCAGCACGGCTTGGTGGATACACACTTCAGAAATTACGAGGATGTGCGAAAATGGATCGGCGAATGGATTGCATCAAAAGACTAATCGTTCTATCGTCGCGGAATCTACGCGTTGCCCGAAAGATGGAAAAAATGTATAGCTAGTGAGGAAAAATACTTCGATTAATGTATTTTTTGCTTTTGATGTCGAAATAAATGAGTTTTTTAAACAAAAAAACCGCAGGAACTAAGTTTACCACCTAATATTAGTCGCAACTCGATCACGAGCAGATACGATACTTGGCACAAGGGACAAAAATGTCACTAATATTATTGATGCTTTCGATTAGCTATTGCAGTAAGCAGTGCGTCTGCGTGCGGTCAACTGCAGAGCAGTAATGTAAAACGTTGGTATACTAGCGACTATTTTCATATCATTACTTAACACTAATATTTATATAATTTTATGTTTCAGGTTACAGATCATATATCTATTATTCTAGTGTTAATTCGTAAAAAGTTAAAATTGCCATTGACACCTTAACGCTCACAGCTCGAGCTTAAACGCTTAAACGAGTCATACTCGAGTGCGGTAATTGATAGATTTGCTCACGCCCGAGTGTGACTTTAAAATTTGTGCTACTAAAATATACGTGTGTTGCTTGGGTACATGCTAAACTCATGCATCAACTCGTCAAGATTTGTCGTGATCGTAAGCGGACGGTTTTGTGCGCTTTACTATTCAGTTTCTTAGAAACATTGCAGCGTACTAAATACATTTTGCAGACATTGTGGTGAAATAAAATCCGTTTTGCGTGTTTATATATAAACACAAAATAAATACAAAACAATTTTTACTGAATTTATATAAATATAATATAAATATAATATATAAATATAATATAATTTTATTACAAAAAAAAACTTATTTTTTTATTATTACTTATTTTAGAAAATGGTACAATGTCTAATAGCGATACAGTCGATTTTTAATATATCAATTAGTTGAAAAGCAATTTAGACTCTAGTGACTTGATGATTCGGAAATCAAAACTGATTGTTCTGATGACGAAACTTTAAATGCAGGAAGGATTTAGTACCGATTAAATGTAGAAAGTCCCAATCCAAAGCTTATTTTTTACTTTTTAACGTAACTTTTATAAATCATAACCCAAATTTACTAATTTCAAATTTTATCTCTGTTCTAAAACATGTATATATACAGGGTGTCTCAGATCTCCATGATGACCCTTTGTGAGAACGTAGAACGGATTAAGGTGAGCAAGAAAGTTTTGTGCCGTTTTGCAATATTCGCAATAATAATCGAGATATTAATTAAAAAATATTGGTGAATAATCACGCGCGTTATGGTAAATGAGTTGCAGTGGCGCCGTCTGCCGTTGTATATTTATACAATTAAGTCAAACAGAGCAAAAATGTCCTCTACCATTTTGCAAATGACCACATAAATTTTTAAATATTAAAGAAAACATATATGATAATAATGCACAAATATTGTAACATATATGATTATATACCATAATGCATAAATTTTCTTCAATTAATATCTAAATATCTATGACAGCTATATTAGTCCAAGCTTAAGCTCACAGTCGATTCAAGCTTGACACAATATAACTATCGTAGTGCAGGCAAACTTGGACCGGCTTTGTCTCCAAGTTCCGTCCAAGACTAGCGGCAAGTTTGGCACTCCTATTATTGGCGGTTCCTATCTAGGCAAAACCATAAACGTTTATAAACATAACCGGCCTTATCGCTTGCATATCATTTCGGGCATGCATTTCACGCGAGATACTATCATGCCTTTATATATATGTCTCATAAAATAAAATTTTATCTTTTTATATAAGTTTTATATTTAAAAATTTTTATATTTACCCTGATAGAAAAATTTTGCTGAAAATATAATGAAATTTGCTGAAAACATAACGAAAAGTGCTGAAATGTTGCTGAGAATCTCTATTAATTGACCCACTTCATTATGATTTCAGCAATATTCATTGAAAATCAGCGAAATTTTAGTCAATTTAGGCAATATTCATTGAAAACCAGTAAAATTTTAGTCAATTTCAGTAAGTTTCAGTAAAACTCAGTAGAAAATCATTAAAATTTGATAACAGGAAAAATATTATTCACTATGTTTATCATTGTTATCACAGACAACACAATGTTGAATCAATGTTGAAAAAATGTTGAACTGCAACAATATCAATATTGTAGTAATATTGAAAAATATTAAATCAACGTTGCAAAAATTTTGTGATATAATGTAAAAATGTCTGCTTAAAAGTTTTCCGCGCAGCTTTCATAAAAAAACTAATTTCTAATTTTATAACTGCTAGGAATCGAAGATTGTCAAACACATTCTAAAACTTTCGCGAATCCTCCCTCGATAATTTTGAATCCAAAGTGGTGTGCCGTTCACCATCCATGTCCTGACTGCGTTAAAGTGTTGTTTAAACTGACGATCGAGCAGCACGCGGTGATTCCAATGATTCCAATGACGTTCTTACAATTTATACTAATACAATGTGTATTTATAGTGTTCACAGTATATTATAACGTACCTAGCAAATACGCGCGTTGATTCGCCTATCTATTTTATTTAATATCTCTAGTTTATGTGGTTAATTGCAAAACGATTTCGATCATTACTTTTAGTTTAAAGTTCTTAATGCATTTTTTGTTATCAATACTGCTTACGTCAGATCTCTATATAATAAATAATATTATGACATAAAATATCTAGAGTTACACAAAATTGCTTAAACGCATTTCAATTTTATATATAAATAATAAGAAAAATATATATGATTATAGTATATCGTAAAATAATATGTATATATATGACACGGTTGTGTCGCAGAAGGAGGAGGAGGAGAGAATGAGGCGGGGCGAGACGGCCCCGCGGGATAGGGAGGGACGCCCAAAAAGGAGACGAAGAGCGTCTCTCCCAGTCGCACATTTGCGCGGCCTGGAGGGGCGGCGCATTTGCAGGAGGGGAGGGGGTCACACACTAGGAGTCCCCTCCCTCCGTGTACCTGCGGGTGGGCCGAGCCCCCAAACGAGTCCAGCTAGTGACTGCCGCCGGCGTGTAATGACCCAGGAGTGCAACATTAGAAGGTGCCCTGGGGGGAGCGCTTACAAGGGAACTGCACAGTGTGATACCAATCGATTTCAACAAAACTCATTGTATCGATAGGTCATCACATCTAATGTTATCGGGTAAACGGATAAGACGCGCCTCTCAAGCATTTGCGAGAAAATGGTAATTAAAAATTTCGAGTGCGTTATATACACGTGCAACATACCAGTTATTCGAAGCGTTCGTGGCGCAGCGACAGCGCGCTAGATTCGTAGCGTCGACGTTGCGGGTTCAAGTCTCGATAATTTTTTTTTAATTTTTTTCTTGGAAATAAATTTTTTTTACAATACAATGTAAATATTATACGAAATAAATACAATTAATACGTTTTATTTTGTGTATTATAAGATGTATTTTTTGGCCTGGGAAATCTATAAAATAATTGAAATAGTAGAAATAAGAAACGTTATAAATGATTTCTAATAGGAATAACAACGATAGGTCAGTGCTATACACAACAGAAGTAAAGATTAAAACCTATTTTGTGAAGCAGTAAAATAAGTAAAATAACGTATAACATATATTCTTATAACGGTTGAATCTTCGATCCTTGAAACAGGTAGAGAAAAAAGAGAGTCTGTATTGTGTAGACTCTAACAATAAAGAATCAGAAAGGAAAGAGAAGTTCCGTTACTAGTAAAGGGCAAGATTTCACCCATTTTGCTGCTAGCAACGACAGTGAGCGGTGGAAAAAAGTGTGCGTTATTATATAATTAAAAAATGGAAGATGTACCTGGTTCTTCATTAGAAGTATGTGATGTAAATTCACTTCACAGTGACGAGTCAAAATTGTGGTTGAAAGATGCACTTGTGTATTTGGAACAATTACTTCTGCAAAATAATCTTGTAGCGCGAGAATCATCTGGAAATATTTCTGACGAGGCAATACAAATGGGCGAAGAATTATACGAATTGACCATTGAAATGTTGGGCAGCAAGACTTTTTTAGAAACTGAAGAATTAATAACGACAGAACACAATAATGAGAATGAGAAGTATTATTTTGAAAATGTGACAGATGACAATGATTTCAAACAAGATTATTTTTCACAAGAACAGAAATTAATGGAATACATTCCTCTGGACTATAAAATCAATGTCATCAACATGGCAACGGAACATCCAAAGTGGACTTTAAAAAACTTACAAAAAAAGGATGTGCACGTTTGAAAAGCATGAAACATTTATATAAATGGAAAGAAAATATCACGTGGAGGAACAATAATAGATAAATATAGTGTCATTAATTCGTGGATGTATGATCGCTTTGTGGAAGCCAGAAGTAATTACTAGCAAGTAATAACTAAAAATTTGCAACAATGGGCATTGAGCGCTGCAAATCAGTTCGAAGATTTTTGTTTTAAGGCATCTGATTCGTGGGTCGCAAAATTTAAAAAGCAACACAACATTAGACAACAAAAAATTACAAAATATGTGTCCGCTAAGGAAATTGCAACATTAGACGAAATATTGGCTGCAGCAGATATCTTCCGGAAACAGACGAGAATATTAATTTCTAATTTTCACAAGGATTTCATTATCAATACTGATCAAACAGGTAAATAACAATTTTTTTTACAAAATGATATAAAATACATTGTAAGTCTAACCAATTGGTAATATATGGGTGTATATCAGTTGGACACGGGGCAATTGGACACAGTCCAATCACAAGTCGCTGTTCCAAGGGACCCTACAAATGTCTCTAATCACACGGTGCTGTGATTGGCTGTGTCCAAATGCACCGTGTCCAAGTGCACCGCTCCCGTAATATATTAATTGTATATAATGTATAATGAATTATGTTGATATGATTATATGTTACAAGATGTCAATATCAATCGACATATGATAGAACTCTGTGCACGCGAGTGATGAAAACAATTTTTGTACAACGACAAAACATCAATAAAATTAGCCATTCGTACACAGCACAATATACAATTACCATGTCTGGGAAATTATTACCGCACGTATTCATATGTCTTCAAGAAGCGACAGGTGTGTTTGGTCCAAAAGTAAAAGAAACTGTCAACAAATTATTAAAAATGTATACTAATGTAATAGTAACATCCTCGAAGTCTAGAAAACTCACAACACAGCTATATATTCAATTTTTGAAAGAAGTGTTACTATCGTATGTAAAAGATGAAAAATTTTTGTTATTAATAGATTCATGAAGCGGTCAAACAAATCCTGCATTGTATGACGAAATTTTTCTGGAGAATGACAATGCAGGAACATGTACAATAAAAGTTATTCCTCCAAAGTGTACACTGTTATGTCAACCATGTAACGTTTATTTTTATAGACAAGTTAAAAATTTGATCAAGCGTCTGCAAAATTGTTCATTTTTTATAGAACAAAAACGTGAAATAGCATCTCGTGAAGATTGTATCAAAATTCATGCAATCGTGCATCATCAATTGTCTGCACCAATCTTTAAAAATATGTTGCAGTATGCATAGTTTGCGTCGAAATTAATAGATAAGAGAGAGGTTTTTATGAATGTAAATGAAGTATGTTTCCCGCTTGACATTCTAAAGAAACCATGCGACTGCAAAAATGCAAGTTTCATAATGCGCATAATGTCGTGCGAATTATTGCTTCCCTTGCTTTTATGATAAATCATAATCATCCAATATCATCCAATATCATCCAATAACATATACTGTTCCATCCACTTCTACTCATAAATAAAACAAATTTTCATCTTTACTTCTGTTGTGTATAGCACTGACCTACCGTTGTTATTCATATTAGAAATCATTTATAACGTGTCTTATTTCTACTATTTCAATTATTTTATAAAGAATTTTATAGATTTCTCAGGCCAAAATGTAATAATCTTATAATACACAAAATAAAACGTATTAATTGTATTTATTTCGTATAATATTTACATTGTATTGTAAAAAAAATTTATCTCCAAGAAAAAAATTAAAAAAAAATTATCGAGACTTGAACCCGCAACGTCGACGCTACGAATCTAGCGCGCTGTCGCTGCGCCACGAACGCTTCGAATAACTGGTATGTTGCTACTGTAACGCGTTCGAAATTTTTAATTACAATTTTCTCACAAATGCTTGAGAGGCGCGTCTTATCCGTTTACATTAGATGTGATGACCTATTGATAACATTAGATGTGATGACCTATTGATAACATTAGATGTGATGACCTATTGATACAATGAGTTTCGTTGAAATCGATTGGTATCACACTGTGAAGTCCCCTTGTTAGTCGGCGTGCACCCCCCTTCTGGTAACGAGGAGCATGACAAGGTTCAGGGAGAGGAGAGGGCCACTCTCCCGCATGCGCGAGGGTCACTAACGCTTCGTTTGGCGCGTCGTGACCGTAAGGGAGGAGGGGTATAATGCCCATTCCCCTCCATAAGACCTCGGTCAGGACTATTGGGATGGACCGGGCCCGAGACAGGAGCGGATCCGGCCCCCAAGACCCCGAAAGGATAGACGCGGGGAGACAGGAGGGCCTCATGTCTCGCCGCAGGGAATAAGGAAAGGAGACGGCCGGGGGGAACATGGTCCGCCCTACCAAGGAATGAGGGCGAGTACGACCCGCCCGGCGGTCGAGGGCGTCCCGGAAGTTATGCGCAAGCGGTTTCCGGAGCGCCCTCACAATGGCCGCAAGGAGCCCGGCAGAGATTTTAATAAGTAGGCATCCTCCCCTATGTTCTTGGGAAGGAGGAGAGTCCCACACTACCTTCCGGGGAGATTCCGTCCTCCCTGCGGGTGTGCGTAACGCATTTCCTCTGCCTTAACAATCCAAAAAATTAGTTTTATTATAAAACACTTAATGAGACTCTTAATCTCAAGTCTTAATCTCAGGATCGTTGGTTCGGGTCCCACATTGGGCGCTAAGGCCAAGGAAGAATGATGATCTGGCCGGCATTCGTGAGGCGAACCGCTGATGGCGGCCTCCTCATTTGCGTGGCCGAGCCCTCGAAGGAGGAGAAGACTGACGCCCTGACCGAGAGGCTCAGGGCGTCGTTGTTGGGTGCGGCGGTCAGCAGGCCGTCGCGCATCGGGGAGGTCCAGCTGGTCGGACTTGACGAGTCTCGGCTGCCGGCGGTTGTCGGCAATCAGAGTTGCGCCTGGGTCCCATCCGATTGGGCCGAAAGAGACGGGACCGCTCTAGAGGCAGGTCTCGCTCGAAGTCGCGATTGCGGCCGCGGAGAAAAGGGAGGTAGCACTGAAGTGGGCGGCAGCTCGGATTGAGCTGCTTGAAAGTCACTCACTCCAGTGCTATAAGTGATGGGGCCTGGGCCACATTCGGGCGGCATACTCTGGTCTTCTTCACCGGAGTGGGGCCTGTTACCGGTGTGACTGAGCATGGCACATCGCGCGGGACTGCGTGCAGAGCGCGTTCTGCGCGATGTGCCACGAGGAGGAGCTGGACGTAGGCCACCGGATGGGTAGCCTTGCGTGCACAGTGATAGGAAAGGGTCGGGAGACCGTAGAGCCCTCCGGCCACAGAAGGGGCGTCTCCTGAACGGCCCGACGGTAGACTCAGATGGGCCTGGGGACCGAGAGGGGAGCTTGATACGCGGGATAGCGCGGACGCCGGCGGAGAACTCGGGCCTTCGGGAGTCTGTCGGCGAGGGTCCACGGCGCTGGCTGAACATCACGGCCGGCGCCGGGGAAGCTGGAGTCTGGGGTGGTACTCGCTCCGCCCTCTTCCCTACGGGTCGCGAGGGAGTTGCGTGGGGGTGCACCCTCCTGCTGAAAACGACCCGATAGAGGGGCGGTATGGTCGTCCGCGGTACTCAATGAAAGAAGTCTGGGCACGGGGAAAAATCCCCAGGCCGCAGGAGGGGTCCTAATGGGCAATGAAAGGGACACTTACCGGATGGAATGCGCAAGCGATTCCAGGGTGCCCCCGACAACACTAAGAACGGAGACCTGGTTAGGGGTTTTAGTGTGTAGGCCCCCCGTAATAGGGGGGGGGGGAGTCTCACATAACCCGCGGTTCCCTACTCCAGGAGCCACGGGTATGCGTAAAGTATTTCCCCTGACCTTAAACAAAAAAAATTATTTTCATTATGAATTATTATGAATTGTTATGAATATGTGTGGCGAAACAATGAATTTTAAATAAATGTTGATAAAAAGTAATAAAAACATTTTGAAATATTTATTATTATGAAATCTACTGAATTTCAGTGAAAACTACTTAAATTGTATTGAATCTTTCCTAAAATATTGATGAAAAAAATTCGTGAAAATATTTCTAAATAATTTTAATTAAGTATTTCGAAATAATTTTCAAAATTTTGCTGAAATGCGCTGAAACTTGAAACAATAATAATTAATTATGAATTTTAAATAAATACTTTATGCATCTCATATGTTGATCAATGAAAATTTCATGAAAAAGTTTTGAATAAATAACGAAATCGTGCGGAATTTCACTGATAATTGATGATGCTAGTTAAAATTTAATTTTTTTATTTTTTTATATATTAGGATATGAAAATTCTCTTTCATTGAAATGTGAAAAATTCTCTTTCATTGAAATTACTGAAATATATCGAACTTTACTAAAATATATGGAAATCTGATTTCTTCACTATGTTTTAACATAAATTCATACGATTGTTAATTTGCATGTAGTATTGCATTTAGAACAATCTATCTAGAGCAATCTAGAGTATTGTATCTAGAGCAATCGTTAATTAACATATGTAATATTTACATGTAGATTAAATGAAATATCAAATTTCATATTATTTATAAAGATAATATTTTTAATTAGATGTATGGGTGTCTAAAAAAATAATTACAAATTTAAAAAAATACCATAATTATTTTAGTGAAAATACGCATATTTATTGTATACTTCTATTACAATTGACGCAATTGACAATTACCGAATTGACACAGATATATCATGCACATGTGTTGGTGTATCAAGTCTCACTGTAATTATGGGCGGAAGGACGCATGAGCCGCGATTCGCATGTATCACGGTTGCACGCCGGCCGAAGGCATCTCTCTCTTGGCTGTCGCTTCTCGTGCGCTCGTTAGACAGTGCATTAGAAGAGGTATTCTTTCTTGTTCAGTAAGACATTTTGGCGGAGAGTAATAATATAGATGGAAATTCTCGGATACGTATTTGTTCAACTTTTTTAATGATTTCTGACCAATAACTCAACTTATTTCTTTTTGGATCTTAGAATAACAAAGTCAATGGATAGTTGAAAGGAAAACAGCTAATTTATCATTAAATGAATGAAAAAATCTCGTTAACTATATTCATTATCTCAGTGCAGACAAAATAATTAATTCCTCATTAACTATTGTGAATTTTGTAAAATAGTATTTGACTTTTCTGCTCCGTTTAATTCGTTCAATTTTCCCACAAATTGTTGTAAGAAAAGTTTTAGACACCCTGTATATACAGTGTCCAAAAAATTCCGGGACAGCTAAATAATTCTTTAGGAAAGCGTTATCGAGAAAAACGTTAAATACAAAAGTTTTAGGACTGAAAATAAGAAATTCGATAATGATCTTGATCTTGACCTAAAGGTCAAGTTTAGAGGTCATTTCAAAATTATCTTGAAAATCTTAAATAGAAATCTCCATTTTTTATTTCAGAAATGGAAAGAACGGGAAATTTTACGTCCAGATATGTTTTTAGTCATTGGGTCAAAGTGAACCTATGGATCATGGATCATGGATCATGGAAGGTAACTTGAATCTATGGATTTTCTAAATGACCGTTAATGAAGAAGTTTACTCCATTATATATTTTACTCCATAAAATACATTCGTACACAACGAATTTATATGACATTAATGTGAACGTAATGTCTGGTCAAAATTGAGTAAAGCTCGTTCCTAGGAGTCATTCAGGAACTAAATAAATTTTCCCATGTAAAATCATGCCAAAAGACTAATTAGAAAAATTAGATTACTTTGGAGATATTTTTCATTATGCTCCATACATTAAATTTTTATCACGACGGTTTCGTAATGCGTACTGTGTGTAGAATTACTGTTCTCTGAATCCGAAAATTTCCGATTGGTATTGTTTAAAGATTTCTTTTCGATTGTATCCGTTCGTTGAACAAGAATAGTTAATGAGATTTTTTTCATTTATTTAATGATGAATTAGCTGTTTTCCTTTCAACTATCCATTATCTTTGTTATTCTAAAATCCAAAAAGAAATAAGTTGAGTTATTGATAAGAAATCATTAAAAAAGTTGAACAAATACGTATCCGAAAATTTCCATCTATATTATTACTCTTCGCCAAAATGAACGTCTTACTAAATAAGAAAGAATATTCTTCTAATGATGAGAAGTTGAAATGAAGATCTTATGATCAAGTAAGGAACCTTTCCAATGCAACTTTTAGGAATAGGATAATTCCTATTTCAAAATCAACTATAAAAATAACTATTAGACTGTTTGAAGATACAGGTAGCGTCAAAGATCGACTTAGATCAGGAAGACCAAGTTCAGCAACAAATGCAGAAAAGTCATTGCATGTTTTATTATCATTCACAGAAAATCCTTAGTTCTATCGCAGAACTGCTCAAGAACATGAAATAAGTAGAATGTCCATAACATATTGAAAAAAAATAAATTTCACCCTTACAAAATTAGACTTGTTAATGAGTTAAATAAAGATAATTTTGGTCGACGTGCGGAGTTTAGTGAGGATATAATGTTCCGAATAGATGGAGATCTTGACTTTGCATCAAATATAGTTTTCTCGGATAAAGAAACATTCCAACTAGATGGTACTACATTCCAACTACATGGTTTCGGTATGTGGACGATACTTTCGTAATTTGGAATCATGGCAGGGAAACTCTTTCTCAGTTTCTCGGGTTTCTCAATTCACAACATCCCAGTATTCAGTTCACAATGGAAGTGGAACAAAATAATAAAATACTCTTCCTGGATGTGCTAGTCCAAAAGAACCAAGATGGCACCTTAGGTCACCAGGTCTACCGAAAACCAACACACACGGACCGATATCTACATGCAACCTCTCATCATCATCCCTCGCAAAAGAATTCTGTCATAAGTTCATTGGTTTACAGAGCGCTCACAATTTCGGAACCATCTTCTCTGAATGGAGAACTAGAACACCTCAGTACAGCCTTAAC